>NC_133647.1:58187522-58357958 GCF_009905375.1 Apium graveolens
TTCAAATCTTTTATTTTCATTTTTATTCTACTCCTCTTTTCTTATTCTCTCTCACATTTTCGACGGTTTTCTTTACAGACATTTTCTCAAACACCTTACAGGTCCTCTAACTTCTCACTTATTTCTGATGGCGCCCAATGATTTAATTGTTGATGGAGCTAAGTTTGTCCCAAATAATTATGCTGCAATCCTGACCAAGGCTAAAGCTCCATCGGATTTCACTTTGTGCAAGATTTATTGCTCATAGTGAATTTGGTATGCTCAGACCCAACTCAAACTATTTCAAGCCAACAAGGTGCTGACATTTTGGAGAACTGTGGCTTTTTGATGATGGTGGTGCTACTGGTACTCTTCCAAACATCATTTTCACATCAGGAGATGTCGAGCAGTGGTACACCTGGAGCAGTTCGTAAAGCTCTCCACTTACCTGAAGGTATGCACATTCTCAACAGTGGAGGATCCGGTCTTACAGCAGCTCATGGCCAGTCCGGGCTATGAGAAAGTTTGGGAAAGTTGGGTCAACTGAAAAGAGCAAATTATCAGAAAGGAATGGAGCTTTTTCTTTGATTATATCACTAAGGCATTAGCAATAATGCTCCAACTTTGATGATATTCCCATCATGAGTCAGCAAATGGGGTATGCCCTTATTCATCAACTCATTTGATTTTGCAAGTGCTGTGTTAGGTTTCATAGGGGATAGGATGATAGAGGATAGGAATGTAGTATACTTTGCTAGATTCTATCAGCTTATATATACCTTTCTGTTGTGCTGATGAACCCCAACCAACCAGTGATTTAATTCCACCCTTTAAGCTTGCAAAAAGGGCCTTTAATGATTTGTTAAATGCTGACATTAAGAAACAGTGCAGAGACCCTTACAAATTCCTCAGTTAGTAAAACAGATTCTGGTAAATGCTGAATACACAACATACACATCTGTTTACCCTGATGTTCAACCCACCAACACATCACAACCAACACAACAGCCATCAGAACATACCACAACTACACAAACACCTCAACTTCTCAACCTCAACCACTCAACCATCTATCAGGACATATTTCAAACCATCACAGTCATCTCAACCTCAACCTTCAGCACATCAAGTGAAGCCTTCATCTTCCAAACCCAAGAGGACTAGATAGTACCTCAGTCTCAACAAAAGAGAAGGAGAAGTGTTCTGAGAGATGAGTCAGACAATAAGGAACAGGTTCCAATATCAGAACCTGTTGTTATAGAAGCTGAGAAGATCTCTTCTCAGAAAGATACTGAAACTGGGAGTTCTTGCCCCTCAAAAGGCTTAGAAAGCTAAATTTTGATGATGAAGCTCCCAAACTCTCTAATTCTGCAAAGAGACTTAAAAAGCAAAGAGCGAGGATGGCTGTAAGTGTATCATCACACTCTGAAGCAACTCTGGAAGAAGCAGCTAAGGAAGGGGGTCAGGAATCTCTGATCCCAACAGAACCTATAGTAATTGAATTACTTCCTACTGTTGGATCAGCTCAAAAGTATCCTATTCAAGAGCAAGAGGATATTCCAGAGCAAGTGTCTACACCTCCTGTGTCTCCTGTAATTGATCCAGTACATACTGAAGACCCAGGTACAAGTGCTGAAATTGATATTCATAACTTGATTGTGCCTAAGGTTCTGTACTTGGAAGCTCCACCAACTCACTCACTCCACCAATAACACCAATTCTAGATACTGATTTCAATGAAGATATTCCAACTACACCAATTCGAATCTGGATGATGAAAATCAGATTTTAGGTGGGCATCAAGATTTGGCTGTTGATCAGAACTTAGTTGTTGATCAGCACTTAGAGGATGATGTTGAAGCCTCTATAGCCTCACATACTGTTATTTTATCAGAGGATGCTGATGCTACAGGCTCTGTAAGTTCTGATGCTGATAATTTTGAACTTACTGGTGAAGCTGCTGCAAATGTAGATGCTGATAGCAGCTGGTCCATCAGGACATGCACCTCAACAAGCTCCATGTAAAGCTGATTTGATCAAGAAGTTTGTTAGGGAGGATGCACCAGTACCTTGGAGTGAAACTCCTAGAGGAAAGGAGTGGACTAAAAAATGGAACTCAGTTAGTTTTGTTCCTACTGAAAAAATTCTTGCTAAGCACCTTGCCAAAGCTGATGAAATGCTAATAAATGATGATTTCAAGGAACAGCTGAGAGTTACTGCAATGAGTACTAGGCACCTTCAAGGTCAACACTCAATAACTCATGACAAGGTGAATAAAATTCAAGAATCTTTGATCCAGCAAGATATGAATAAATAATTCGAAAATAACAGATTTTTCAAGCCAGCCTTTGATAGAATTGGGTATATTGAAAAAACCCAGGAGAAGCAACAGGCTCAGATTTATGAAATTTTAAAGAATCAAGCTTCTCATCAAACTCAACTCAATGAGATCCAATCCTCATTGGAATTGCTTGTCTCTCTTCTTTACCTGCTGATGCCAAAAGGGGGAGAACGTAATTAATTTCAAATGCAAATCTACTCAATCACTGAAAGGTAAGGATGATGGAAATGATGACCAAGGAAGCTCTGGAATGGGTAGAGGTCATGGTCAAGGTAAAGGATCTTCATCATGAAGGGTTTTAGCATATAAACGTAACAAAAACGTAAATTTAAATCTTAAAAAAACCGAAACCCTCCGCAAGATCCATGCGAAAAATAATATTTAATTCGTAGTTCAGTATGCTTCCTTAAGAAGCTTTACGTTAATAGAAAGATGGAGGTCTTTAATAGCGATCCAAGAACGATGAGTAGAGATCCTAGCAGCTGCTCCTTAAGTGTGAAGCACTCCACCGGTATCCACCAAGAGATCAATGTAATGGAAGAGAAAGAGGTTGAGAGAATTAGTTGCCTCCCTCTTGTTCTACTTTAGAATTAGGGTTAATTATTTGGGTTGAGGCAAATACGGTTTATAATAGTATATTTATAGGCAAAATTTTCAGCTGAAAATTTTCCATAAAATATTATTATTATTACTCTTTAATTGATTATTCTTATTAATCAATTAACTAATAATTAAAACACCTTTTAATCATTAATCCCTTTTCTAAACACTTTAGAAAAAATAATTCTCTCACTTGATTTAATTTCCAAATTAAATTCTTAATTAATAATATTAAGAATTAATTAAATCTCATTTAATCAATTATTAAATCTACTAATTATTTATTTATTTCATAAATAAATAATTACCAGCCACTATTAATTAATTCCTCCACCATTAAATTATTCTCTTTTATGGTGTGACCCTGTAAGTTCAATATTAAGCCGGTAGTAGAAATAAATAATAATAAAACTATTTTATCATTATTTATATAAATTCTCTAATTCATTAAATATGATTAATTAATAAATTAATCATATTTATTCTACATCGTGAGGGATACTTCTCAGCATATCACGACTATCCGGATAATACGAATTCACTGCTTAGAATACCAAGAACATATTTAGTGAGTAGTTACCGTACAATTAATTCCTTCTACCCTGCAATGTCACGATTAAATACAAGGCATGGAACTTGTGTCAAGCCTATCTTATTTAATCATTTGCTTTCCCATTCACTCTGCTTAGTTCTATTTAATGTAAATTAGAAACTCCTTTCTAATTTCATTCACTCTCGCCAGAGATTCCTGAACTAGCATAAGTGGATCAGTATTGAACATTCTTTTCCTTCACTGGAAGGGGTAGATCCTTTATTGATCATACACTATCTTCGTGTACAAATTCCTATACCCAGTAGAGCCCTAATAATTGTCCCTGGAGACTAAGAACTAAACCAAAGCATAGTTCAGTGTACACAAGATGACTATGATGACCTCAAGTCTAAGGATACTTGTACAACTATCACTATGTGAACAACTGCTGACACGTGAGTGAACTCCATCAGTTGTTCAGCTCTGTGAGTCATGTTCAGTGAACTTATTCTATAATAAACACCTACATACTAGCTATAGTGTCACCACACAAATGTCTATGAGAACAGACATCCTTCATAATGAAGCAAGCATAGTATGTACCGATCTTTGCGGATTACTAATTACTAGTTAGTAATCCTACGACCAGGAAATATTTAAGTTTAGAGTTATCATCTTTTAGGTCTCATTATTATGATCTCATCATAATCCATAAAAAGCTTTACTCTAAACTATGGTATATCTTATTTAAACACTTAAATAGATAAAGCCCGTAACAAAACCAAATAAGTCTTTTATTAATATCAATGAAATCAAAACAGATTACATAAAAGTTAATTCTAAATCATCATACATGATTGGACTTAGGACACATCCCTTTCAATCTCCCACTTGTACTAAAGACAATCACTCTGGTATCTAATACCCATCTTGTCTTTATGACGATCAAAGTGACTTTGAGAAAGTGGCTTTGTGAGTGGGTCTGCTATGTTGTTATGTGTGTCAACTCTCTTGACGTCTCCTCTTTCAATACAATACAAGAAATGTTACCCGCGCTCCCACTAACCTTTTTGTAGACACATGGTTCATCTATGTTTTTGATAAAACCAAACTCTTTGATTGTCTCATCAAAACGGATGTTCCATCTATGAGAAGCTTGCTTTAAACCATATATGGTTCGCAGCAGCTTACACACGAGGTGTTCATTTCCCTTGGAAAGAAAACCCTCTGGTTGTGTCATATACACTTCCTCTTCAAGTTTCCCATTGAGGAAGGCCGTTTTCACGTCCATTTGTCAGATCTCATAGTCGTAGTAAGCAGCAATCGCAAGCAAAATCCGAATTGATTTTAACAAGGCTACAGGCAAAAAAGTTTCATCAAAGTCAATCCCTTGCCTTTGTCTGAATCCTTTTTCCACGAGCGTGGCCTTATAGGTCTCCACCTGCCCATCTGCTCCAATCTTTCTTTTGTATACCCACTTGCACCCAATAGGCTTAACACCTTCAGGCGCCTCAACCAGAGTCCATACTTGGTTGGTATACATAGATTCCATTTTGGATTTCATGGAACTATGCCATTTCTCTGAGTCAACACTACTCATAGCCTCATTATAGGTCACGGGGTCGTCATCATCAATGATTGAAAACTCATTGTCATTCTCAATGACAAGGCCATAATACCTCCCAAGTTGGCGAGACACTCTCCCTGACCTACGAATGGGCTGTTCCACAGAAGGTTGTTCAGTCTGAACAGGTGTTTTCACTTGATCCGTAGTAGTTTGTGCTTCTTGAACTTCATCAAGTTCAATTTTGCTCCCACTCTTTCCTTCAAGGATAAACTGCTTTTCCAAGAAGGTAGCATATCTGGAGACAAACACCCGATGATCGGTGTAAAAGTAATACCCTAAAGTCTCTTTAGGATATCCCACAAAATTACATTTTACAGATCGAGATTCCAGCTTATCTGGGTCAACTTTCTTGACACAAGCTGGACATCCCCAAATCTTAATGTGTTTAAGACTCGGTTTTCTTTCTTTCCATATCTCATATGGAGTTTGAGGAACAGATTTGGAAGGCACCTTATTCAGTAAATATGTTGAGGTTTCCAATGCATAACCCCACAGGAATACTAGAAGATTCGCATAGCTCATCATAGACCGAACCATGTCTAACAAAGTTCGATTTCTCCTTTAAGATACCCCATTCAACTGTGGAGTATATGGAGGAGTCCATTGGGAGACTATACCATTTTCTTTGAGATAATCTAGAAACTCTCCATTCAAGTATTCACCACCTCGATCTGATCGAAGAGTTATAATACTGTGTTTGGTTTGTTTCTCCACTTCATGTTTATATTCTTTGAACTTTTCAAAGGCTTCAGACTTGTGTTTCATCAAATACACATATCCGAATCTAGATCTATCATCTATGAAAGTAATGAAGTACGAAAATCCACCCATGGCTTGCGTAGACATTGGTCCACATACATCTGTGTATAACAATCCTAGCAAATCTGCAGCCCTCTCTTCATGTCCACTAAATGGAGATTTGGTCATTTTACCCAATAGACAAGACTCGCATGTAGGATATGATTCAAAATCAAAGGGGTCAAGTAACCCTTCCTTATGCAATATCCGCAGTCTATTTTCACTAATATGACCAAGTCCGCAGTGCCACAAGAAAGTGAGATTTTCATCATCCCTTTTTCTTTTATTAGTATGTTCAAATTATAGTAAATTATGCTCTACGACACATACATACAGACCATTGTTTAAAATACCACTTCCATAAAGAATGTTATCTCTAATAATTGAACATTTATTATTCTGAATAACAAACGAAAATCCAGCCAAGTCTAACATGGAATAGAAATAATATTCCTCACAATCGAGGGAACAAAATAACAATTATTTAGAACAGTAGTCTTGCTCGTAGGCATATGTAAATGAAATGATCCTACAGCTTCAGCAGCAACTCTTGCTCCATTTTCCATCCGTAGAATCACCTCCTCTTCTTCAAGAGTCCTACTTCTCCTTAGTCCCTGCAATGAATTGCAAATATGAGAACCACAGGAGGTATCTAATACCCAAGTAGAAATTTGACTTAGTGACATATTAACTTCGATCATGAACATACCTGAATCAGAAGCGGTAGTCTCACTACCCTTCTTCTTCTTCAATTCTGCAAGGTAAACCTTGCAGTTCCTCTTCCAGTGCCCCACCTTGTTACAGTGAAAGCAAACAGCTTTGCTCTTGGGATCTTCAGCTTTTGGTGGAACCGACTTTTTCTCACCTACTTTCTTCTTCTTTGAAGGGTTCTTCTTCATTTTCTTAGGATTGGAACCTTCACCAATTAGAAGAACATAACTCTTCTTAGGGGGAAAATTCGATTCCGCGGTCTTCAACATGTTGTGGAGTTCAGGCAGGCTGACATCCAGCTTATTCATGTGAAAGGTCACAACAAACTGCGAGAACGAACTCGAAAGTGATTGTAAGACCAAGTCTTGGCTCAGCTCCCCATCCATGGCAAAACCAAGTTGTCCAAGATGTTCAATCAAATTGATCATCTTAAGTACATGGTCATTCACAGATGATCCCTCAGACATCCTACAACCGAATAGTTCCTTCGATATCTCATATCGAGCTGTCCTTCCTGCCATATTATACAACTCTTGTAGATGCATAAGGATAGTGTGAGCATCCATATGCTCATGTTGCTTCTGTAGCTCAATGTTCATGGAAGCTAGCATGATGCATTGAGCAATATTTGCATCATCTATCCACTTACGATACACAACATGTTCATCATTATGTGCATCGCTAGCAGGTTCAGTAGGCTTAGATGAGTCAAGCACATATTTCAGCTTCTCAACCCTGAGAAAAATTCTAAAGTTTCGAAGCCAATCAGCAAAATTAGGATCAGTCAACTTGTGAGCATCTAGTATACTCCGGAGTGATAGTGCAGAAGACATAACGAATATAGTAAATCAGTAAATGATGAACACATAACAACACTTAGCAAATATTCAGTTTCATTTCAAGACACTATATGAATCGGGTCTTTATTCATAAGTGGCTCCCACTAGTTTATCTAATTTATACAACCCCTAAGTGAAAATTAAGCATTCATAATGCTAGTGGAAATAGGGATCCTACATTCCATCACACAACCTCGGCTGTAGCACGACACATCATGTGATGTTCAATAGGCAGACAACTCTTGTCAATTACATCTTATGTTATTGCCTAATAAAACTTTAGCCTCTTGAATAATTGAGTCACGGCTGTAGCACAACAAACTCAATATTCTAAGTCAAGTCTAACCCAACATTTCGTACAATTAAATCAGTCTCCAACGGCCCACGACTGTAGCACGCAACGACCTTTAGATTCTAATTCAATGTACACATCTCTATGTAATAGACAAGTATTTCTTATTTCGAAATCAAAGCCCTCGGCTATAGCACGAAACAACAATGATTTAAAAATAAGAACCACTTTCTACCATGTTGGAAGGCTATGACCGACACAAACCCGTTGTGTCATTGGCCAATTACTACTTGATATTTTTTAATTTTAGAGGGATTATATAATGTTACAATCATAATAATATTATAAAGAGATTCTTCCTTTTAAATTAAATATTTCAAATCAATAATCGATAATCAGATGATTCTCAGATCGGGGGGAGCTTTGTCAAGAGGCGTCACTTAATACCCCTTTCTTACAGATAGAAATCTGCTTTTGACAGAATCATCCTTTCTCTCAATATTGAAAATTCATATTTAATTACGTGTTTCATAAATATAAGAATCTCACAATTGTATTCATAATATTATTGTTAAGGCAAGAAACGATTCCTATTCTAGATTTTCTAGAGCACGCCTTATATTGATTTAAGTTCACCTAAATCTATCATCGCATGGTAAACATAGGCATATATCTCATATATAAAATTAAATAAACAAGTAAATGTAAAGTGCAATAAAGTAAATGTGTTTGGTTATGGCCCCATCCTATGTGATCTTTATCAAGCTCATGATAAAGATCAAGGTCAATCTAATATGGTGATCGAAATAAATACAACTACTTATTACATAAGTCTTCTTCTTTGTTTAGACTTCTTGTATGCCTCGTCTTCTTCTTTGTATCACCTCCATTGGATAGCCTTCTTGAGTCTTCAATTACATTACATAGATTGAAAGTAAAACTAATCTAATGAACTTACAAGAATAACCCGAGTTACATTCGAGATTTATGATTACAAAAATTGACGACATGCAAGTCGTATTTAAAACCAAAACCAAAACCATTACACTAAGGTCGAAAGGCCATAACCATCCACCATGCTCATACAACACATAAAAGCATGTTAAAACACATAATCTGATCTTAACATATCATATTATCCATGATCTAATCATAAAAAAAAATATGACAAAAATCAGAATAATCAGAATCAAATCAGAAAAACAAGAATCACTGTTTACGGGCAGTAAAAGACGTCAAACGCCTTAAAGACGAGTCGTTGATAGCTTTAGCTATCAGTTTTGTTCAGACACTCGTTTACCTATGGAATAGGGTATTCGTTTGCATAAATAGGACACCAGGCCCAGATTTCAGCAAATCTGCAGCAGCCAATTCAGAATCCGTATCTAATATGATTCTCATAATTAGAACAAACATAAATCATGTATATATCAGTATATATACAGATTACATAATCATCTTATGATTATACAACTCACATGAATATCATATATTCAAAACAATATATATATAAGCATATTATATCAACATCAAATCATGACGAATCACGTACATGCTCATATATCGAAAATAGTTAAACACATAAACGAATTAAAAACTTTTCGCAAATAGCTCTAATGCCATTGAAGGGTTTTTAGCACATAAACGCAACGAAAACGTAAATTTAAATCTTAAAAAAACCGAAACACTCCGCAGGATCCATGCGAAAAATAATATTTAATTCGTAGTTCAGTATGTTTACCTTAAGAAGCTTTACGTCAATGAAAATATGGAGGTCTTTAATAGCGATCTAAGAACGATGAGCGGAGATCCCTAGCAGCTGCTCCTCAAGTGTGAAGCACTCTACCGGTATCCACCAAGAGATCAATGTAATGGAGGAGGAAGAGGTTGATAGAATTAGTTGCCTCCCTCTTGTTCTACTTTAGAATTAGGGTTAATTATTTGGGTTGAGGCAAATAGGGTTTATAATAGTATATTTATAGGCAAAAATTTTAGCTGAAAATTTTCCATAAAATATTATTATTATTAACCCTTTAATTTATTATTCTTATTAACCAATTAACTAATAATTAAAATACCTTTTAATCATTAATCCCTTTTCTAAACACTTTAGAAAAATAATTCTCTCACTTGATTTAATTTCCAAAATTAAATTCTTAATTAATAATATTAAGAATTAATTGAATCTCATTTAATCAATTATTAAATCTGCTAATTAATTATTTATTTCACAAATAAATAATTACCAGCCACTATTAATTAATTCCTCCACCATTATATCATTCTCTTTTATGGTGTGACCCTCTAGGTTCAATATTAAGCCGGTAGTAGAAATAAATAATTATAAAACTATTTTATCATTATTTATATAAATTCTCTAATTCATTAAATATGATTAATTAATAAATTAATCATATTTATTCTACATCGTGAGGGATACTTCTCAGCATATCGCGACTATCCGGATAATACGAATTCACTGCTTAGAATACCAAGAACATATTCAATGAGTAGTTACCGTACAATCAATTCCTTCTACCCTCCAATGTCACGATTAAATACAAGGCATGGAACTTGTGTCAAGCCTATCTTATTTAATCATTTGTTTTCCCATTTACTGTGCTTAGTTCTATTTAATGTAAATTAGAAACTCCTTTCTAATTTCATTCACTCTGGCTAGAGATTCGTGAACTAGCATAAGTGGATCAGCATTGAACATTCTCTTCCTTCACTGGAAGGGGTAGATCCTTTATTGAACATACAGTATCTTCGTGTACAAATTCCTATACCCAGTAAAGCCCTTATAATTGTCCCTGGAGACTAAGAACTAAACCAAAGCATAGTTCACTGTACACAAGATGACTATGATGACCTCAAGTCTAAGGATACTTGTACAACTATCACTTTGTGAACAACTGCTGACATGCGAGTGAAATCCATCAGTTGTTCAGCTGTGCGAGTCATGTTCAGTGAACTTATTCTATAATAAGCACCTACATACTAGCTATAGTGTCACCACACAAATATCTATGAGAACAGACATCCTTCATAATGAAGCAAGTATAGTATGTACCGATCTTTGCGGATTACTAATTACCAGTTAGTAATCCTACGACCAGGAAATATTTAAGTATAGAGTTATCATCTTTTAGGTCTCATTATTATTATCCCATCATAATCCATAAAAAGTTTTACTCTAAATTATGGTATATCTTATTTAAACACTTAAATAGATAAAGCCCGCAATAAAACCAAAACAAGTCTTTTATTAATATCAATGAAATCAAAACAGATTACATAAAAGTTATTCCCAAATCATAATACATGATTAAATTTAGGACACATCTCTTTCACATCAAAGACAACTGAAATTTCTACACAAAGAACAAGTTCTGATACTGGGAGAAGAATAAGTTCTGATACTGGTAAAAGGATAAGTTCTAGTGAACATCTGAAACTCGATGAAGAAATTTCAAGGAGATTATTTCTTAAAGAAAATCCTGGAATGGACTTTGAAAGTCTAAAGGAAGAAGAAGCTAGACTTAAAGCAGAAAAAGTCAACTCCAAATCTAAAGCTTCTGTTGTTGAAAAGAAACTTCCAAAACTTAAGGGTATTGTGATTAAGGAAAGGACAAATTCTGAGGCAACCAAAGCCAAATCAGAAGTGGAGGTAGATCCAAGATCCAAGGGCGAAGAAAAAGTTGATGAACCGGTAAAGGTATATGTGCCAATCATGGATGAAGAAATATTTGATGAAGATGCTAGTCTTACTCTGATGAAAAGGAAGATTTCTCAAACAACCTCTGACATGGCTCAAGTTGTTCAGAGTCAAGATGTAGTAAGTTCTGATATGATAGTGAAGCAAGAAACCTCTGACATAGCTCAAGTTGGCTTGATATCAGAAGATAAGGAAAAGGAAACCTATGACATTGCTCATGTTAAACCTTCAAAGATGCTACTACCAGGACTCACAAAAGCTCAACAGACTCAACCTTTAAAGACTATATCAAGTGGTTTTGAAGCAAGAGTTGTTACAGGAAAGGAAGCAAGAGACAAATCTGGATTGGGTATTTCAAAAGAGAAGAGAGTAAGCAATACTACCAATGATTCAACTTCCTTAAGTGAACCAGGTGTAGGAGCAACTCCTGAGAGATTAAATCAACTTGGATCTGTACAAATGGTTTACCACTCTATTTTGAAAGAAGATATCATGTTATACTTTATGACAGATGGGAGGGTATTCCAGATCAGGGAGAATGCAATTTCATTGAAGTATTTTGAGGAACTGGAACATGTTCTATTTCTGCTTCAAGTTAAAAACAGATCAACAGATGGTGCTGCAGGGTGTTTAAAGTCAAATATTCAGAAACAGAAGAAGCTTTATTCTGTAAAGTCTGACATCCCATACTGTCCCAAGCACAGATTTCACAATGGAGAAATTGTTGAAATGAAGCCTAATAGTGCTAAAATCATCACTACATTTTCTGGTATTAAGGGACTTGAATTCAATCTTGAGTCTGATAAGGCCAATATCATCAGACTAGATCAGGATATAAGGAAAGCTAAAATAAATTATCTCAGGGCTGCTATCTTTCAAACTGGTGAAGATACAGTTGAATTGAAGAATGCTAAAAGGAGGATGGTCAATGAACTTGAATATGATCAGAGATGGTTGTTGAAGAACTACCTCAGAACAACTCCTAATATCAAAGATATCAGAAATTGAAGCCAAGTCAAAGATCTACACCTGTATAAATTCTGAAGTGTATACAGACTGAAGTTGTTATCAGACCTTGAGGATGGTAAAGCTACAAGGACTGTAAGTTGTAGTTATCTAGTCAAATTCTCATGCATTTGTAGTTAATGTTTTTGACATCATCAAATATCTGTTAAACTTGTATATTATGCTAATTTACAAGTTGGGGAGATTGTTAGATATATTTGTGATGTCATGTCTAATATAATTTGTTTTTAGTTTTCAGATCTTACTTAACATGACAAATCAGTACTTAATTGGAAATCAGTACTTATACTGAAGTCAGGACTTAAGATATCAGAACTTAAGTTGTCAGAACTTAAGTTATCAGGAGATATTTATCAGGAGATAATATCAGGACTTAAGGAGATGTTCAGATAAGGAAGGCGGCTGATTGAAAGGAAAGAAGATCAAGACAAATATAAGAAGATATATGCATGGAGAAGAATTTTATAAGGAATAGAATACTTCGAAAAAAAGATAACTGATTGATATATATTAGGAAGCAGAATTTGTCACACCCCCAACTTAAATAGCAAAATAAATATAGCTATTACATCATTTTAATGAAGAATACACAACCAAATCCAAGATCTTACAGTTTAGGGTTTGGAACAGCCCAACACTACCAACTATTACATCTGATTACAAATACCGAGTCCTCACACAACTATTATTACTTATTCTACCTGCGCTCGAACATAAGCATCAGCATCACAGGTCTTACGGGTAGTCTACTTGAATCTAACCATAGCTGCTAGCTGTAATATCAGGGTAAAGGAAGAAGTGATCCAAATGCTCAACAAGTGCTAACAGTACGACACAAAACATAAATTGAGATATACTTTTAAGAATGACAATGGAAAGTCATAACCAAAGGTAACGAGAGATAAAAACTATGTGAGATGGCATCATTTTGCTTGCATCAACACAATTTTAAAATCATGTCTTAATCAAAATCATTTTATGACGCTACGGATTACAGCCGGTGATCAGCCGCGAAGTAATCCCGAACCTCGCTGGGTTCTAAAACATTAATGGGAATCCCTAGGCAACTTTTAAGCCTAATATAAGTGTGGAAAGGACTCGCGTCTCAGTCCAGATCCACCATTCAAAAAAAAACATTTATCCCCCTTTGGGACTGAGAAATCCACATTTTAATCATTTTAAAAACTGATGCCGATTTATGATAAAATCTCTTTTGACTGTAAACATTTTTATCAAGGGATTATAGATCAACTCGAAACACGGGAAACATGGTACTGAATATCAGAGCCATGATTCACAAAACTATTCTCTATTCAAGTAATTGAATGGTTTTCATATATCAATGATTGGAAAAGAGGATTTAGTGAGGCTAATGGATAATATGAAGGGTAATGCCAATTTGGGCTCAAAGCAATGGTTTCTCATCAAGGTTCAAGTGCTGGATCATCAAGAAGGTAAGCTTCATGAATACTAAGGGTGTTAAGGTATGAAGAATGATCTTTAACTCAGGACATATCAGAATTGTCAAGCTTTAGGATAAGAAAGAGGGTATCAATCAATGAGGGTTCATGTTGATAAGTTTCTGACTTGCAGGGTTCAAAGTAAGGTTCTATAGGGATTCAAGTATCAGGATGAGATATCAATACATAGGAAACATCAACATGATAATCAAGAGGATCAATCAAGTAATATATCAACTCTTCATTTTATCATGGCATTAAACTATCATGAAAGACTTTTGAACTACTTGCAATACGTACTCGAGGGTTCATGGCATCTCTATGTAACTCAAAGATAAACAAAAGATACGCTTGATTTAAATATATCAAAATGACTCAGGATAATTACATCAATATATAAGAACTATTTGTAGTAAATACGAAGGTCAAGTTGAATCACTTGCCTTGAGATAGGCTGGTCTGGTCTGACTGGTAAGAGCAACTGGAGCTTCACTCGACTTTTATGGCAAGTTTTCCCTCGTCTCGAGATCCTACATAAATAATAATAATCCTCATTATAATATATTCTCACCAACTTAACCTATTTACAACTCGAAATTAAACACGGATGGCACTTAGGCCTATATGCACTTAATTTATATTCTCCTTTAAATTATAATTGCACACACATAGCCACATATTCACATATCATATGTTAACACCAAATAACACCATATATACCATAATGCAACACTAGGCTTGGATGATCTCGACTCACAACTTAAGTCACTTGGTCGCTAAACTAGACAAGGTCTTCTAATTTTGGCTTCCTAACTCGATGTGCCTTTCCTAAATTATCCAAAACCTATTGACCCTCACTTGTGCCTTTTGCTCTACTGACCTTATACTATCTTACAACTATGGTGGTCGACCTAATACTCACTTCTAAGTATTCTAAAACGATGTGATAAGTGATAGTGCTCACTGGTGCAAATTTCAGAATGACAACTATGGTTTCTTGAGTACATTAGACACTCTTAAACTACAAGTTTTCCTTCAAAACTTTTACACAAGACTCTCCTGACCTAAGGGCATCTCACAAGCTTGATGTGGCTCAAGGGTCTGGCTTGGGCCTTCTTGGGCCTAAGCTAAAATCCAAGGTTCCCCTGTTTTTCTGGGCAGAAAATTCCCTGACTTGAATTAACTTGTGA
Source organism: Apium graveolens (assembly GCF_009905375.1). Classification (NCBI taxonomy): domain Eukaryota; kingdom Viridiplantae; phylum Streptophyta; class Magnoliopsida; order Apiales; family Apiaceae; genus Apium; species Apium graveolens. The sequence continues at coordinate 58,202,636 of NC_133647.1, forward strand.
CACATGGTTCTAGCTCATATCCTATGAACTATGGTTGGAAAAACTTCTCTGACATACCCTCTAACTAAGGCCCAATTGGGCCTAATGAGGGCCTACCCATGACATGGTCAAATCTCCCTATTTCTAAGTTGCAACAAAACTGTCCCCTGCTGGACAGATTTTGTGATTCTACTTGTGCACCTAACCAAATGACATGAAAACCTCCAACCAACTCCTAAAACCTATTATATACTCCCAATACTAACTTCTGGTAGCTTGGGCCTCAAAGTGCACACCAATGACATGGTCAAAACTCACTCTAAACCTCAGGGTGCTATACTGATTTTTCTGCAGAAACTATAACTCTCATTTTCCAAGGTTTTGACTTGACAAACCCAACTAACAACAACTCAATACTTAAACCAAGACTTATACATGGTAATCTACTGAACTAACTCCCTTATTCTCAAAATAAACTTGGGTGAGATCATCCATGCCCAAAAACAACAACATGCAACTAAATATATAACATGCAACTCATGGAAAGCACATAACAAGATTTCGGCTAGGCATAAAGTTGTAAATGCTTGCAAAATCGACTTGCACCTAATATTCATCCTTAATAATCATGAAATATAACTTCTTTTAAGTATTAATAAGAAATTTATCATGAAAACAATCTATTTTAAGCACACATATTTCGAATTTATAGATTTTTAAACATAACTACATGATTTTGAAAAGAGTAGCATGCAAAACATGGTTGATCATCATTTTAATGTCTTAAAACTAACATGCATGGCTAAACATAAATATATAATGAAATTTCAGTAGCATGCAAAGGATTTTATAGCATGATATCTCCATAAAATACTTAGTTAGCACATATACATAATATATCTCATAGAGAGCTCTTGAATTCACAAGAATCAAGAGTTTCTCTTTGGAGATCACATAAAAACTACACATGCATCCATGGAACTTCAACTTCCAAGTCACAAAACACTTGGAAAGTATATAAGATGAATGTAGGTAAAAGATTTACACTTGGGAAGATGAAGAATGAATTGAAAAATGGAAGGGGGTGGGGAATTGGCCTTCGGCCGAGAGCAATTTGGGAGGGGGAGGAGAGAAAATTTGTGGGGTGTTGGAGTGTGGAATGAGAATGACTTCTCCCACTTGGATTTCTTTGTTTTATGCTATTTAGTTTACAAATGATGAGTGGAAGTGAGAACTTACAAAAATGTCCCTTGGTTAAAGTTAGGCCATTTTGCATGCAAGGCTAAGGTAGTAATTTGGTAATAATCAAATGAGTTAGTGGGGTTGGAAAAGTTTTGTTTGCCCTTTGAGAGAATAGAAGGGTGATTTGCATTCATGGTCTCTTATGTAATTTGATAAATATGACAACTAAAATTTATAATTATTTATTTTTATAAAATAAAATACAAGTTCAAAAATTATAAAATTTATATCATAAAATAACTTGGATTTTTAGAGACTTTATAAAATTATTTTCAAAATTTGTGAACAAAATACCTTTTAAAAGAAATTTTTTCCAAAGCTTAGAATATTCCTTATAAATCAAAAATAAAGAAATTAAATAAACTCTTGCTTTGAGAAATCATATACTACACAAAGCAAATTTATAATGCAGAAACTTTCACTCACACTAGCATACAATCATTGAATATATTTTCATTTGACTTTAATATTATACCCAATCCACAAATAATATTACATAAAATGCCGGTCGTAACATCCTCTCCCCCTTAAGGGATTCTGTCCCCAGAATCTAAGAGAAAAGATGAGGATGCCGGGAACGCATATCAGATTCTAACTCCCAAGTCGACTCTTCGACTTTAGGGTTCCTCCAAAGTACTTTTACTAACTTTACTGACTTATTTCTAAGACTCTTTACTTGCCAGTCGAGTATTTTAACCGGTTGCTCCACAAATGACAGGTCTGCCTGAATTTCTACAGGTTCATATTCTATCACATGGCTAGCGTCAGGATTGTACTTCTTAAGCAACGACATATGGAACACATTATGCACATGCCGATACTGAGGTGGTAAGGCCAACTCGTAGGCCACCTTTCCCACTTGACTCAAAATCTCAAAAGGACCTATGTATCTAGGTGCTAACTTCCCGTTCTTGCCAAATCTTATCAACCCTTTTCTAGGTGACACTTTCAGCAACACAGCTTTGCCAATTTGGAATTGAACGTCCTGTCACGCTGGATCCGCATACTTCATCTGTCTATCTTGAGCAGCAAGCAACCTTTTCTGAATTAACTTGACCGAGTCATGCAACTGTTGTACCAAATCCGAGCCGAGAATTCTTCCTTCTCCCACTTCATCCCAACTTGTTGGTGATCTACATTTCCCCCCGTACAAAGCTTCGTATGGTGGCATGCCGATACTGGAATGATAGCTGTTGTTGTAAGAGAATTCAATCAACGGCAAATGGTCGTCCCAACTTCCTGCAAAATCGATTGCACAACTGCGCAACATATCTTCAATTGTTTGAATTGTCCTTTCACTCTGACCATCAGTCTGCGGGTGGTACGCCGTGCTCATATTCAACTTTGTGCCAAGACATTCCTGAAATTGCTTCCAGAATCTCGAGTTAAATCGGGGATCTCTGTCTGAAACTATTGATACGGGTACTCCATGCCTTAGTACGATTTCGCGCACATACAAATGAACCAACTTGTCCAATGACGACTTCTCGTTTATTGGAAGGAAATGCGCCGACTTCGTAAGACGGTCAACTATAACCCATATTGCGTCATGTCCGGATTTCGTTCACGGTAGTCCTACTATAAAGTCCATAGCGATATTTTCCCATTTCCATTCTGGAATCTTCAGGGGCTGAATTAATCCCCTTGGTCGTTGATGTTCTGCCTTTACTTTCTGACAAGTATAGCACTTTGCAACCCATTCTGCCACGTCTCGCTTCATATTTGGCCACCAAAAGTTCTTCTTTAAGTCTCGATACATCTTGGTGCTTCCCGGATGGATTGAAAATTTCGAATTGTGGGCTTCATGGAGGATCTCATTCTTTAATTCAGGTACATGGGGAATCCATATTCTGGATGAAAACCTTAGTATCCCTTGCTCATCCCTTTGAGTATCAATCTCCTCTCCAGATAACTATTTCTTCTCTTTCTCCATTACTTCTTCTTGACACTTCTTTATCTTTTCCACTAGTGTTGGCTGAAAGGTCATTGCACGACAAACTTCTTCAACTTTTCCATAAGCACAAAGTTCCAATTCCAATTTTTCGATTTCTTTAGATAACTCTTTTGATGTTATCATCATATTCAATCTCTCCTTCCTACTCAGAGCATCGGCCACTACGTTCGCCTTTCCAGGATGGTAAGTTATCGAGCAATCATAGTCCTTGATCAGTTCCAGCCATCTCCTCTGCCTCATATTGAGCTCTTTCTGAGTAAAAATGTACTTTAAACTCTTGTGATCCGTGTAGATTTCACACTTCTCTCCATAGAGGTAATGTCTCCAGATCTTGAGTGCGAACACTATGGCGGCTAGTTCCAAGTCATGCGTCGGGTACTTTAACTCATGCGGCCTCAACTGTCTTGACGCATATGTGATCACTTTACTGTGTTGCATCAACACACAACCCAAACCCTTATGTGAAGCGTCGCTGAATATTACAAAATTCCCTTGATCATCTGGAAGTACCAACACCGGAGCTGTTACCAACTTCTGCTTTAACTCTTGAAAGCTATCTTCACATTCTGCACTCCATTCAAACTTTTGATTCTTTCTGGTTAACTTGGTCAATGGCGTGGCAATCTTCGAGAAATCCTTGACGAATCTTCTATAGTATCCGGCCAATCCTAGAAAACTTCGCACTTCCGTAGGAGTCTTTGGCCTCTCCCAACTCATAACTGCCTCAATCTTTGCCGGATCCACTTTAACTCCCTCATTTCCAATAACATGCCCCAAAAATTGAACTTCCTTTAACCAAAACTCACATTTGGTGAACTTGGCATACAACTTCTCTTGTCGGAGTATCTCCAATGCTATCCAGAGGTGCTGCTTATGTTCTTCTCCCGACTTAGAATAAATAAGGATGTCATCAATAAATACCACGACAAATTTATCCAAATACTTCTTAAATACCCGATTCATCAGATCCATAAATGCGGCCGGAGCGTTGGTCAATCCAAACGGCATTACTAAGAATTCATAATGCTCATATCTGGTCCTGAATGCGGTCTTAGGAATATCTTCTTCTTTGATCTTCAATTGATGGTATCCCGATCTCAAATCAATCTTCGAAAAGCATTTTGCTCCCATCAACTGATCAAAAAGGTCATCTATCCTTGGTAGCGGATAGCGGTTCTTGATCATCACCTTATTCAACTCCCGGTAATCTATGCATAGACGCATACTCCCATCTTTCTTCTTTACAAACAGAACAGGTGTTCCCCATGGCGACGTACTTGGTCGTATCACTCCTTTATCCAATAATTCTTGCAGCCGGCTCACCAGCTCTTTCATTTCTGCTGGTGCCATCCTATATGGGGCCTTTGAAACTGGTTCCGTGCCTGGAGCAAGGTTGATCTCAAACTCAATTTGTCGATCTGGTGGTAAGCCTGGTAGTTCATCAGGAAACACATCGGGAAACTCACTAACTACAGGAATATCTTCCATGCTGAGGCTGCCTCTCTCTGAATCCACTACATATGCTAGGAATGACTCACAACCTTTTCTAAGCAACTTCTTAGCCTGAACGATTGTAAGAAATAGTTGCTCTTGCCTCTGCCCCTTAAATACTACCTTCTCTCCACTCTTCATCTTTAAATACACTCTCTTGGTCTTACAATTAATCTGAGCGCTATTCTCTCCTAACCAATCCATTCCTAAAATTATGTCAAACTCTCCCAACTGGAAGAGTATCAAGTCGGCTGAAAACTTATATCCCGAAATATCGATCTCACACTTTGGACAAAATTGATTCACAGGAATCTTCTCTTGGTTTGCAATTACCACATTTACTACCTCACTCATAACCATTTTATCACATTGGAGCTTATCAACAAAAGATTCTGATATGAAAGATCTTGTTGCTCCCGAATCAATCAATACTCTAGCTTTGACATTATTGAGTAAATGTGTACCTGCTATCATCTCAGAATTCTGAACAGCATCTTTCATCTTTAGATTAAATGTCCTTGATGTTGCTTGCGGGGTTGGTGCGGGTGGTGGAGGTAATGCCAATACCTCAGCTGGCACGCTTGCACTGGTACTTGCCACGTTCATCAGAGCTTTGACTGGTCCTGTTGCCTTACACTCCCTAGCCATGTGTCCAGTCTTCCCACACTTGTAGCACGTAACTCCTGGCTTCGGCATCTTGCACTCATTTGCCAAATGTCCCTTCTGATTGCACCTATAACAGGTCATGCTCAGCTTATTGCATACTCCAGGGTGCCTTCTTCCACAGTGCTTGCATTCCGGTGTCTGGAACCTGTTTTCTCCAACTTGCCCTTGGCTTGCCTGGTTGTTTCCTTTTGATTCTTGCCTTTTGCCCAAATTTCCCTTTTTTGAAAATTTCCGCCCTTCTGAAAACCAATCCTCTTTACATTCCGATCTTGCGAACTTCCAGCTTCAGACTTTTCTCCATAAAATGGAACCTTCCTCTTCTTGTTATCCCTCTCTTTCCTTGACTGCATCCCATTATTCTCAATCAGAGCAGCTTTCTGTACTACTCCCGCATAAGTTTCAAGCTCAAACATAGCCACCCTATCTCTGATCCAAGGCTCCAATCCTTGCTGAAATTTCTTTGCTTTTTCCTCCTCAGTGCTGGTATACTTTGTCATAAACCTTGACAACTCAGTGAACTTCTTCTCATACTCCAATACAGTCATGTTCCCTTGCTTCAACTCAAGAAATTTTAGCTCCATCTGATTCTGCATGTACTTAGGTTAATACTTGTCCAGAAATAACTTTTTAAATCTCTCCCAAGAAACCTGCTGAATGACTTCCATAGCCTTTACTGATTCCCACCAATAGATAACTTCTCCCTTCAAGAAGTATGTAGTATACGGCATCTTCTGATCGTCTCCTAACTGTACCAACTCAAAAGCCCTTTCCAGCTCCTTGATCCATGTGTTAGCTATCACTGGATCAGTGGTATCATAAAATACAGGTGGATTCACATTCTGAAAAGCCTTGAAAGTGACAATTTGTCTAGGTGGTACTGGTGGTTCAGGTGGTTGGTGTGGCTCACGGTTATCTTGGTTTTCAATTCATTGTTGAAGAGTTAGTTGTTGTTGAGCTATAGCATTGGTTTGCTGTTGCAAGGTTTCCAGTAGTCGAAGAATATTTGGGTCTGTGGTGAAGGTGGTTGTTGGGTTCTTCTTTTTGGGAGGCATGATCTCGAAATAAGAGTTGTGTCAAAACAGATATGAATGATAAAATGATTCGAGGGTATCGCATGGCATTCTCATTTTCATATGGGGTCAAGTTCCAAATTAAGCAGATATGATGATAAAAACATAAAATAACAGTTGAGAGCAAATGGAACAATAGCACATAATTATTGAAATTTTAAAGGTCACAGTACATAGGATTGGGACATAGTCTGTTTCTAGGAATAACAGGCTTATTTAGAAAAACGGAAACAACTGGGGATTCTATAGAGTCTGATAGTACAACAACATGAAAGGGAAATGGAAAGAACTAAGGCTCCACTCCATCTGAACGGGGCTTGGTAGTCTTTTCCTCTCGAAGCGTCTTCACAATGCTCTGGAGCTCATCCGCAACCATCTGAATGACATACTGGCTGGTACGGTCCCGGGGCGCTGGCATCTCCTCAAGCTTAGTGTTGACGTACTGAACCAAGGTCTCAAGTCTCGCAGTCATCTGCTCCTTGGGCTTCCCTTCGTAGTTTCGGCTGTCCGGATACACGTTCTTCAGTCGGTCTATCAGTCGGTCGTACTTGCCCTGAAGCATGTCGAACTCGCGCCTCAACTCAGCATACACAGAGAAAGCAATAGTGTCGTCCGACCCAGAGGATGACGAGGAATGCGCCCTTTGCTGACAACCAATAAGAGGAGTATTAATAATAATTTACTTAACCTACTCTCTCGCATAATATCTATAACCTACACATAAATCCTATAACCTATTTGGGCTGTCCAGGGACTCTAAACCGTAGCTCTGATACCAAAACCTGTCACACCCCCAACTTAAATAGCAAAATAAATATAGCTATTACATCATTTTAATGAAGAATACACAACCAAATCCAAGATCTTACAGTTTAGGGTTTGGAACAGCCCAACACTACCAACTATTACATCTGATTACAAATACCGAGTCCTCACACAACTATTATTACTTATTCTACCTGCGCTCGAACATAAGCATCAGCATCACAGGTCTTACGGGTAGTCTGCTTGAATCTAACCATAGCTGCTAGTTGTAATATCAAGGTAAAGCAAGAAGTGAGCCAAATGCTCAACAAGTGCTAACAGTACGACACAAAACATAAATTGAGATATACTTTTAAGAATGACAATGGAAAGTCATTACCAAAGGTAACGAGAGATAAAAACTATGTGAAATGGCATCATTTTGCTTGCATCAACACAATTTTAAAATCATGTCTTAATCAAAATCATTTTATGACGCTACGGATTACAGCCGGTGATCAGCCGCGAAGTAATCCCGAACCTCGCTGGGTTCTAAAACATTAATGGAAATCCCTAGGCAACTTTTAAGCCTAATATAAGTGTGGAAAGGACTCACGTCTCAGTCCAGATCCACCATTCAAAAAAAACATTTATCCCCCTTTGGGACTGAGAAATCCACATTTTAATCATTTTAAAAACTGATGCCGATTTATGATAAAATCTCTTTTGACTGTAAACATTTTTATCAAGGGATTATAGATCAACTCGAAACACGGGAAACAAGGTACTGAATATCAGAGCCATGATTCGAAAAACTATTCTCTATTCAAGTAATTGAATGGTTTTCATATATCAATGATTGGACAAGAGGATTTAGTGAGGCTAATGGATAATATGAAGGGTAATGCCAATTTGGGCTCAAAGCAATGGTTTCTCATCAAGGTCCAAGTGCTGGATCATCAAGAAGGTAAGCTTCATGAATACTAAGGGTGTTAAGGTATGAAGAATGATCTTTAACTCAGGACATATCAGAATTGTCAAGCTTTAGGATAAGAAAGAGGGTATCAATCAATGAGGGTTCATGTTGATAAGTTTCTGACTTGCAGGGTTCAAAGTAAGGTTCTATAGGGATTCAAGTATCAGGATGAGATATCAATACATAGGAAACATCAACATGATAATCAAGAGGATCAATCAAGTAATATATCAACTCTTCATTTTATCATGGCATTAAACTATCATGAAAGACTTTTGAACTACTTGCAATACGTACTCGAGGGTTCATGGCATCTCTATGTAACTCAAAGATAAACAAAAGATACGCTTGATTTAAATATATCAAAATGACTCAGGATAATTGCATCAATATATAAGAACTATTTGTAGTAAATACGAAGGTCAAGTTGAATCACTTGCCTTGAGATAGGCTGGTCTGGTCTGACTGGTAAGAGCAACTGGAGCTTCACTCGACTTTTATGGCAAGTTTTCCCTCGTCTCGAGATCCTACATAAATAATAATAATCCTCATTATAATATATTCTCACCAACTTAATCTATTTACAACTCGAAATTAAACACGGATGGCACTTAGGCCTATATGCACTTAATTTATATTCTCCTTTAAATTATATTTGCACACACATAGCCACATATTCACATATCATATGTTAACACCAAATAACACCATATATACCATAATGCAACACTAGGCTTGGATGATCTCGACTCACAACTTAAGTCACTTGGTCGCTAAACTAGACAAGGTCTTCTAATTTTGGCTTCCTAACTCGATGTGCCTTTCCTAAATTATCCAAAACCTATTGACCCTCACTTGTGCCTTTTGTTCTACTGACCTTATACTATCTTACAAATATGGTGGTCGACCTAATGCTCACTTCTAAGTGTTCTAAAATGATGTGATAAGTGATAGTGCTCACTGGTGCAAATTTCAGAATGACAACTATGGTTTCTTGAGTACATTAGACACTCTTAAACTACAAATTTTCCTTCAAAACTTTTACACAATACTCTCCTGACCTAAGGGCATCTCACAAGCTTGATGTGGCTCAAGGGTCTGGCTTGGACCTTCTTGGGCCTAAGCTAAAAGTCCAAGGTTCCCCTTTTTTTCTGGGCAGAAAATGCCCTGACTTGAATTAACTTGTGACACATGGTTCTAGCTCATATCCTATGAACTATGGTTGGAAAAACTTCTCTGACATACCCTCTAACTGAGGCCCAATTGGGCCTAATGAGGGCCTACCCATGATATGGTCAAATATCCCTATTTCTAAGTTGCAACAAAACTGTCCCCTGCTGGACAGATTTTGTGATTCTACTTGTGCACCTAACCAAATGACATGCAAACCTCCAACCAACTCCTAAAACCTATTATATACTCCCAATACTAACTTCTGGTAGCTTGGGCCTCAAAGTGCACAGCAATGACATGGTCAAAACTCTCTCTAAACCTCAGGGTGCTATACTGATTTTTCTGCAGAAACTATAACTCTCATTTTCCAAGGTTTTGACTTGACAAACCCAACTAACAACAACTCAATACTTAAACCAAGACTTATACATGGTAATCTACTGAACTAACTCCCTTATTCTCAAAATAAACTTGGGTGAGATCATCCATGCCCAAAAACAACAACATGCAACTAAATATATAACATGCAACTCATGGAAAGCACATAACAAGATTTCGGCTAGGCATAAAGTTGTAAATGCTTGCAAAATCGACTTGCACCTAATATTCATCCTTAATAATCATGAAATATAACTTCTTTTAAGTATTAATAAGAAATTTATCATGAAAACAATCTATTTTAAGCACACATATTTCGAATTTATAGAGTTTTAAACATAACTACATGATTTCGAAAAGAGTAGCATGCAAAACATGGTTGATCATCATTTTAATGTCTTAAAACTAACATGCATGGCTAAACATAAATATATAATGAAATTTCAGTAGCATGCAAAGGATTTTAAAGCATGATATCTCCATAAAACACTTAGTTAGCACATATACATAATATATCTCATAGAGAGCTCTTGAATTCACAAGAATCAAGAGTTTCTCTTTGGAGATCACATAAGAACTACACATGCATCCATGGAACTTCAACTTCCAAGTCACAAAACACTTGGAAAGTATATAAGATGAATGTAGGTAAAAGATTTACACTTGGGAAGATGAAGAATGAATTGAAAAATGGAAGGGGGGTGGGGAATTGGCCTTCGGCCGAGAGCAATGTGGGAGGGGGAGGAGAGAAAATTTGTGGGGTGTTGGAGTGTGGAATGAGAATGACTTCTCCCACTTATATTTCTTTGTTTTATGCTATTTAGTTTACAAATGATGAGTGGAAGTGAGAACTTACAAAAATGTCCCTTGGTTAAAGTTAGGCCATTTTGCATGCAAGGCTAAGGTAGTAATTTGGTAATAATCAAATGAGTTAGTGGGGTTGGAAAAGTCTTGTTTGCCCTTTGAGAGAATAAAAGGGTGATTTGCATGCATGGTCTCTTATGTAATTTGATAAATATGACAACTAAAATTTATAATGATTTATTTTTATAAAATAAAATACAAGTTCAAAAATTATAAAATTTATATCATAAAATAACTTGGATTTTTAGAGACTTTATAAAATTATTTTCAAAATTTGTGAACAAAATACCTTTTAAAAGAAATTTTTTCCAAAGCTTAGAATATTCCTTATAAATCAAAAATAAAGAAATTAAATAAACTCTTGCTTTGAGAAATCATATACTACACAAAGCAAATTTATAATGCAGAAACTTTCACTCACACTAGCGTACAATCATTGAATATATTTTTATTTGACTTTAATATTATACCCAATCCATAAATAATATTACATAAAATGCCGGTCGTAACAGAATTGTATGCAATATCAATTAGAAGATTATCTTGTAACTGTGTAGTATATAAACACAGACATAGGGTTTACACTATATGTGTTATCATAATCGAGTTTATTAATTATTGTAACCCTAACAGCTCTCGTGATAATTTGTTCATCACTGAGAGAGGACAGTTCTTTGTAACAGAGTTTATTGTGTTAAATAAAATCTATTTTCTGTTACTTGAGTTCTTATATTCGATTTGATTGTAATAAACACTATATTCAACCCCCTTCTACAGTGTGTGTGACCTAACATAATTTCTTCATCAAGTGTCTGAATCTTGGAATCTTTATAATAGACTGTAGTTTCCCTTCCCTTAAGCTTCAAAGTTTGTAAAAACTTCTGAGAGCTTTGACTATCACCTTGAATGAGAAGATCAGAACTTGATAGCAGACTTTGATCATCAGAACTTGCTTTCAGAACTTGAGCATTTATAGCTTCAGAACTTGTCTTCTTCTGTGTAGAAGATTTTCTAGAAATAGAAATTAGTTTCCTTGAAGAAGCTTTGATGCTTTGCCCTTGCCCTTGACCCTTGCCCTTGCTAGGGTTTCCCTGGTCATCTTCGTTATCATCCTTCTTCTTCAGTACTTGACTAGTTGAGCATTTGGACTTCACTACCTTCTCCCCCTTTTTGGCATCATCTGGTAGTAGTAGAGAGAGAAGAAGTTCTACTGAAGATTAAATTTCATTCAGTTGATTCTGTTGAGAGGCTTGATTCTGCAGGACCTTCCTTTCCAAGAATTTGAGCTAGTGTATTTACTGGAGCTGACTCTCCAGAACTTGCAAGAAACTCATCATCTTCTGACAACACAAGTGTGTGTATGGCTGTTGGAGATTCTGGTACAACTTCATTTATTTCCACATCAAGAATTGGAGTAGTTGGAACTTCAGCATTTAGTGGAGAAACAGGTGGAGTTGTCACTTGTCCTTGTGGTGCTTCCAGAAACAGGACAGATGGAATGTGTAGCCTATGAATGTCAATTTCAGGACTTAATCCTGAATCTTCAACTGGAACATTTTCTTTGATTGGAGAGATATGAGGTGTGATCACTGTATCTGGAGAGATATGAGGTGGCAAAGCTTCAATCACTATTGTTCCTGATGAGATTAGAGATTTCTGATCCCCTTCCTCAGCTTCCTTAGCATCCTCATAGTGAGGTTGTGCCATATGCCTTTCTGCTCTCATTTTCTTTGATCTTCTGGATGGTGGAGGAGTTGCTTGAGCAGCATCAGAACTTGAAGTTCTTTTCCTCTTTAAAATATCAGAACCCCCAGCTTCAATTTCCTTCTGAGGAGTTACCTTTTCAGCTGCTACCTCCTTCTGAAAAATTACATTTTCAGCTTCTACTGTCACAGGTTCTGATGCATGAACCTGGACTTGCTCCTCTTCATCTGATTCATCCTTAAGAATCATCCTTCTTATCCTTGGTGGAAATTTAGGAACAAATTTTGCTCTTGAAGGTTTGGGTCTAGATGTTGTAGCAGATGGTTGTGGTTGAGAAGATTATGCAGGTTGGAATAAGTTTTGATGGTAGGCTGTGGTTGTGGTTGAGAAGATTGAGCTGGTTGAGTATTGGTAGGTTCTGTAGGTGGAGGTTGTGCTGGTGCTACATGAGGATATATGGTACTGTATGTTAGAGGATCAGAATTTACTAAGAACTGTTTTATTGATTGAGGAATTTGGAGGGGTCTTAGTATAGTCTTCTTATTATTAGTAGATAATAAGTCTGTGAAGGCCCTTTTAGCAAGCTTAAAGGGTTGAATTGTCTCACTATAGTTTTGAGGCTTATCAGGACAACAAAAACTGTAAATTAATTGACAGAATCTAGCAAAGTACACAGTATTTGGGTCCTTATTCATCTTATCCCCAATAAAACCAAAAATAGCCGTAACATAATTAAAGTAAGTTTGATTTAGAAGTGCATACTCTATTTGCTGACTGAGAATGGGAATTGCATCAAAGTTGGAGCATTTGTTGGCAAAAGCTCTGGTGATGCAGTCAAAGAAGTAGCTCCACTCCTTTCTGATGTATGGCCGCTTCAGTTGTCCCAGCTTGGACAAACCTTTCTCATAGCCAAGATTGGCCATCTATATTGCAGAAGTGGCTCTTCAATCTGAGCATTGAAAGTGCAATTCTCTGGTAAGTGCAAAGCCTGTCGAACTGTTGACAATGTTACCAGATGCTCATCCTCCCCATTTGTGAAAATGATACTTGAGGACCCAACTTCACCACCATCATCATAAATACCACTCCTCCGAAACTCCAGTATTTGAGTTCCTGAGAGTAATTGTGGTTGGGTCAGAGCATACCCAATCTCACTTCGAGCCAGAAAGTCTTGAATAAAATGAAGATCTAATGGAGCATCATCCTTGCTAAGAATAGCCATGTAATTGTTAGGGACGAACTTGGCTCCATTAAAGATGATGTCCTTGGGTGCCATTTCTGTAAGAAATTAAGTGAAAGTTGTGTGTACGTTTGGTGTTTGATAAAATTCCTGTAAGAAAAAACTTCAGAGAATATTAGAGAGCGAGAGAGAGAATAAGAGAGATTAGAAAGTAAAAATAGTAAGTAAAAGATTGTAAAATCTTTTAACTATCTTATTTATACACCCCACGTGACAACGGCTAATTTTGTGAAGCAGAACAGACTTTTTACACCTGGCAGCATGGAAACCGTAAAAAAGTAATGAGTGGGCACGGTAAACGTGCAGTAATTATTGCTCACATGCTGTTACCAAAACAAACACGCAACCCATAAACCAAATGATTATCACTGTTTTTATCTCACTTAATTATTTTCTGACAAAATATAACTGTTACAGTAAATACTAAAAATAAGCCAAGTAATTAAATAATGCCAGGTAAGCATGAGAGTTTCCATCAGGATTTGCATCAGAACTTGACTATTATTAGAATTTAACAGTCATCAGAACATGGCTTCTGTGCTCAAAAAGTGAATGACTATATCTGTGATTTTTCACACAAATACTGACTGGTTTCTTCAGAGGTTAATCATCAGAACTTTCATCAGAACTTGTCCTCAGAATTTATGCAAATAATATTGTCAGAAACAACTTAATCACCATAATAATTTTCATCATTCATATGGAGTGAGAGTGTGTGCATTTTACAAATGATCAGATAAAGATAAAGTCTGATAAACTTCAGTATATCTTAGAAATAAGGCATAACTAAGAAAAGTGCTTAAAATCTGTCTTTAATTTTAAAGTCTACTATAGAATAAATTTATGCACGAGTCCACCTCAACTATTTGTGCTCATTTTATGCATCTTTTGACATTCTTTTTACAGTGGCTTCTTAGTGTGAATGAGTCACAACTGCTATCAGAATTTATGCTATTATCAGAGTATTTCTCCAGTAATCAGAGAATGTGAAAAGTCACCAAGAAAAATTTATTTGCTTTTCTAATTCATATAACTTAATACCAGCAATGCACTTGGGTCTTCCCTTTCACATATTTACTCTAGATCTCAAAGGAGTACCTTACTTCAATTTTTTTTCTTTTGTTTTGTTCAGATAAGTGAGGCTTATAAAGCATGTAGTTCATCCTTAAGATTTACTGACATCAGAATTTGACAGATAAGAAGCAATAATCTAGTTTGTGACTTAATAATAAGATACACAAAGTAAATTTGACTAAGATCAAAATCAGAGTTTGCTTGTGTTATGGATTTCCACATAAATAACTAATTTAAACATGGGATACATAGTTTGTTCAAGAATACTAAGTCAGCATCTAATAAATAATCCTCATTGGAGTGAATAGTCACAGAACATTCAAAGCACTATCAGAGTATATAGAATCACATCAGATAACAATCAGTATTTAATATATTATAATTTAAGCACATATTATATGGAGATAAAATAATCAGTAAACACTAATCATAAAGTCTGATGCATGAGAACAAAAACTAAACAGATTTTGAGAAAGAACCTGAAACCATTCCAAGTCCATTTAACAGTCTTGTAAAAGTAGCTTCACATAGTGGTTTTGTGAAGTTATCTGCTAGTTATTGTTCTGTTGGAACAAAATGCAATTCCATTGTACCTTCCATCACATTTTCCCTTATGAAATGGTACCTAATGCCGATGTGCTTTGTCATTGAGTGTTGAACTGGATTACCTGTCATAGCAATAGCACTTTGATTATCACAGTAAATGGGTATTTTAGAAAATTCTAACCCATAGTCCAGTAGCTGATTCTTCATCCAAAGAATCAGTGCACAACAGCTTCCTGCAGCAATGTATTCTACTTCTGCAGTTGATGTGGAAATTGACTTCTGTTTCTTGCTAAACTAAGATACTAATCTGCCTCCAAGAAATTGGCAGCTTCCACTAGTGCTTTTCTTGTCTATTTTGCATCATGCAAAATCTGTATCTGAGTAACCTATTAGCTTAAAGTCTGATTCTCTAGGATACCACAATCCTAGATCAGCTGAACCCTTGAGGTACTTGAAAATTCTTTTCACAGCTATTAAATGAGGTTCTCTTGGAACAACCTGAAATCTTGCACAAAGACAGGTAGCATACATGATATCAGGTCTACTTGCAGTTAAATAGAGTAAAAAGCCAATCATACCTCTTTAGTTAGTAATATCTACTGATGCTCCAGTATCTTTATCTAACTTGGTTGCAGTGGCCATGGGAGTGGATGCAGTTGAACAGTCTTGCATTCCAAATTTCTTGAGTAAATTTCTGGTGTACTTGGATTGATTTATGAAGTACCTTCTTCATTTTGATTGACTTGAAGTCCCAGAAAATAGCTAAGTTCTCCCATCATACTCATTTAATATCTTGACTGCATTAGCTTTGCAAACCTTTCACAGAGTTTGGCATTTGTAGAACCAAAGATGATATCATCAACATATATCTTTACCAAAAGTAAGTCCTTTCCATGGTTGAGGTAGAACAAAGTTTTATCAATTGTGCCTCGGGTAAATCCACTTTCCAGAAGGAATTGAGCTAAAGTCTCATACCATGCTCTTGGAGCTTGCTTAAGGCCATAAAGTGCTTTATCAAGTATGTAGACATGATTAGGAAATTTTAGATCTACAAATCCTGGAGGTTGTTCAACATATACCTCTTCCTCTAATTCCCCATTGAGAAAAGCACTTTTCACATCCATTTGAAAGAATTTAAACTTTTTGTGAGCAGCATAAGCCAAAAAGATTCTTATGGCTTCCAATCTAGCAACTGGAGCAAATGTTTCATCATAATCAATACCCCCTGTTGAGAGTAACCTCTAGTAACCAACCTTGCTTTGTTTCTTGTAATTATGCCATCACTGTCAGTTTTGTTTCTGAACACCCATTTTATGCCAACAAAGGATCTGTTCTTTGGTCTTGGCACTAGGGTCCGGAATTTATTTCTTTCAAATTCATTTAACTCTTCCTGTATTGTTTGCACCCAATCAGTATCTTGAAGAGCTTCTTCCACTTTCTTTGGTTCAGTCTGAGATAGAAAGGAATGATAGAGACATTCATGTGATGTTACTGTTCTAGTTCTAACACCTGCTTCAGGATCTCCAATTATTAAGTCAGGTGTATGTGCTTTAGTCCACTTCCTTGCAGATGGAAGTTGATCTCTAGAACTGGATCCTCCCCCATGATCCACGGTATCTCCATCAGCATTTTTTGATGCTCCCCCTGAAGTTATGCTCTCTGAAATTTCAGAATTTGAGTTGGATTCTTCAGGAATTGAAGAATCACAGTTTCCAGAATTATCAGAGTTTGGCTCATCAGAACTTGATGAAACAGAACTTGAAGAACCATTGATAGGTTCTGATGCTTCTTGAGAGTCTTGAGATGTGGTAGGATCATTAGCTTGCTCCCCTTGAATAGGTGCATTTTCCCTTGGAGTAGTAACCACAGTTTCAATGACATCATAATTTAACCCGTCAGAACTTACAGGATCAGGATTTAGGTCATCAGAATTTATAGAATCGGAATTTAAATCTTCATTTTCAAATCTTAGCTGATCATTATCATTGAAATCTTCAAGTCCAGTAATCTTTTTATCATCAAAAGATACATCGATATATTCCATGACAACCCTTGTTCTTAAATTGTAGACTCTCAAGGCATTTGTGGAAAGTTAATATCCAACAAAAATTCCTTCATCAGCTTTTAGATCAAATTTTGACAGCTATTCAGGATAAGTCTTAAGAACAGAACACTTGCATCCAAATACATGAAAGTATTTCAGGTTTGGCTTCTTTTTCTTCACCATCTCATATGGTGTTTTTCCATGCTTGTTTATGAGTGTAGCATTTTGTGTAAAACAAGCAGTCTGCACAGCTTCATCCCAAAAGTAGTTTGGTAGCTTTGCTTCATCAAGCATAGTTCGTGCAGCTTCAATAAGAGTCCTGTTCTTTCTTTCTACACCTCCATTATGTTGTGGAGTTCCAGGTGCAGAAAATTCCTGCTTTATTCCATGCTCTTTGTAGAACTCTTCCATGATTGAATTCTTGAACTCAGTGCCATTATCACTTCTTATTATTTTAACAGAATCTTTGACCAACTTATCTAGCTGTTTGACATGATCAGTTAGAGTAGATGCAGTTTTATTCTTCTTGTGCAAGAAATACACCCATGTGTATCTTATGAACTCATCCATTATAACCATGACATATATCTTCTTTTTAATGGACATGACATTGACTGGACCAAATAGATCAATATGTAGTAAGTGATAAGGCTCAAGAATTGAGGATTCAGTTTTGCTCTTGAATGAAGATTTTCTTTGTTTTGCCTTTTGACATGAATCACAAAGGCCATCAGGAGCAAATACTGATTTTGGCAGTCCTCTCACAAGATCTCTCTTTACTAGCTCATTTATGTTGTTGAAATTTAAATGAGAGAGTCTCTTGTGCCAATTCCAGCTTTCTTCAATTGATGCTCTGTTTAACAGACAGATTGCAGGACCATCAGAGTTTGTTGAAAGTCTAGCCTCATATATGTTACCATGTCTGTAACCTTTCAGAACCACTTTGCCTGTAGAATTACTTACAACTTCACAGTGTTCTTCAAAGAAATCCACATCATAACCTCTGTCACAGATTTGACTCACACTTAGCAGATTGTGTTTAAGTCCTGAGACAAGAGCTACTGATTTAATTATGACATTCCCAAGATTGATATTGCCATATCCCAGAGTCTTTCCCATGTCTTCATCTCCATAAGAAACTCCTGGGTCTGCTTTCTACACAAAATCTGATAGCAGGCCTTTATTTCCAGTCATATGTCCTGAACATCCACTATCCAGATTTAGGATGTTTTTCCTGTCCCTGCAATCACAAAGACCACTATTGGTTAGTTTTAAGGACCCAGACTTGCTTGGATCCTTTGGCCTTTTTAAGTTTGTTAGCATTTGCAGCGGATTTAATTTCAGAGTTTATGCCAACTTGCTTCTTATCAGACTTTATATCAGACTTTGCATCAGAATTTACACTAGAAGGAATTACACTAACTTTCTTCAAAGAAGGTGTTTTTGATAATAATCATAGTATAAACTATGATATTCCTTACAAGTATAAATAGAATCTCATAAACCACCATAATGAAAATAAGGATTTTGTGGTTTAAACCTAACAAACTGACTCTTAACTCCTGATCTAGGAGGTAAAGAGTTTATATCTTTATTTTTCCTGCAAAAAGAAGCAAGATGGTTAGAGTTTCCAAAGTTATAGCATTTCTTTCTAGGAGCATTAGAAACAGGCATATAATTATTGCTTTTATTCACACCTTCCTTTCCATTCCTATTTTTCCTAGCTTCCTTTACCTTGTTCACATTTCTAATCTCTTCAGTTTATGCTTAAGCTGCTTCTTTGTCATTAAACCTATGTGTATTGAAGCTGGTTTGTCTTGTTTTAATTTGTCAGAAATTGACTTTTCTTTGACTTATGTCTTAGAGTCTTTCATCTTTTCATAATCAGATACATCAGTTTTTTGCTACAAATTTAACAGGATTAACTTTAGGCTTTTCACCTTTCTTGGTGAAGTTTGGTTTAGATGACACAGTTTCCTTTTCTTCTTTATCATCTAGGTAACCTAGACCTTCTTTCCAATTTCCATTTTCTAAGATTTTCTGAGTTGTTCTTCCAGAGTTAGTCCAAGTTTTGATTATCTCATTTTCCTTTTCCAGTTCAGGTTTTAGAGATTTATTCAATTTTAGCACTTCATCTCTAACATACAAAGCCTCATCTCTTTCTTTCTGAGTTTGATGGAACATAACTAACTCTTTTTCTAAGTAGTCATTTCTATTTTTAAGAGCAAGACTTTTAGATGTTAATCTTTCATTTGTTAAAGTCTGATCTCTAAAACTAATGAACATGGTTTTCAGATATAATCTTAGCTCAGAAATATCATCAGTATGAAAAGCAAGAATTGATTGAGGTACCTTCAATTCAGCAGCATCAGGATTGCTATCAGCATTTTCCATTAAGGCATAGTTCACCTCTTCTTCAGAATCTGAAGTGTCTACCCAGTTTTTCTTCTTTGTGATAAGTGCCTGGCCTTTATCACTTTTTCCTTTCTTGCAGTCAGGAGAGATGTGGCCTCTTTCACCACAATTGTAGCATTTGACATTTGAGTTGTCCCGTCTGTCAGACTTTCCTCCTTTACCTTCAGACTTTATGAACCCTTTCTTTTCAGAACTTCCACCTTTCCTTGAAAACTTCTTGCCTTTTCTGAATTTCTTGTAGGCTATCTTTGTGATACCCTTCACCATGAGAACACACAGTTGCATCATCTCTGCATCAAGATCCACTTCAGATAAATTTTCATATCTTGAATCATCATCATCAGAATATGATGATTCTGAATCAGACTGTATGATGAGAGCCTTTCCTTTGCCCCTCTTTGAGACAACCACTTTAGGAGATTCCTCCTCGGGTTTAAGAGAAACTGCCTTTGACTTTCTTCCATGCCTTTTGCTCCTTTGATCCATCTCAAGTTCATGAGGCTTGAACATACCATAAATTTCATCAAGAGTAGTTTCAGCAAGGTCATATTTGTCTCTTATGGTAGTAGACTTCGAATCCCAATTTTCAGGAAGAGTTAAAAGGAAATTTAGATTCGAATCTTCAAGATCATATTCCTTGTCCACCAGTGACAGATCAGTCAAGAGTTTGGCAAACCTGTCATATAAATCAGTTAATGACTCATCATCTTTTGAGTCAAAGTGCTCATACACTTGTGTGAGTATAGTCTTCCTGTTCTTTTTGATTGCATCAGTTCCCTGGCATCTTTTCTCCAAAGCATCCCATATATCCTTTGCAGTCTTGTATCCAATTACCCTGTTTGACATGACATCGTCAATTGCGCTATGAAGCAGATGCCTTACCCTTGCATCCTTGGCAATAGATGAGATGTCTTCAGTTGTGTACTCACTTTTCTCCGTTGGTATAATCTTTGCAGGTTGATCAGCAACTGCAACAGAAAGCTTGGTAGGCTTATATGGTCCATCATTAGTTCTATCAAGGTATTCAGGATATGTGGCTTCCAAAAAAATAGCCATATTTACCTTCCATATAGGATACTCAGATGCTCTCAGTATGGGAACCCTAATACTCTCATATCGACAAACTAGGCTTAAAGCAATGGTTTTCGACAAGGTACAAGTATTAGGACATCAAGAAGATAAGCTTCATGAATACCAGGGGTGTTAAGGTATGAAGAAAATGATCTTTAGCTCAAGGTATATCAGGATTGTCAAACTTTAGGGTAAGAAAAAGGGTTATCAATCAATTAAGAACAAATTTGAAGAATATCTGGCTTTTAGGTATCAAGGTAAAGTTTCTATCGGGGTTCAAGCATCAGGGTGAGATGTCAATAATTTAGGAATCAATAGCAGGTTAATCAAGAGGATCAATCAAGTATTATAACAAATCTTTATTTTATCAAGGCATTCCAATGACTCTGATATACTAGCATGATACAACTTTTGATCTACTTGCAATATGTACTTGGGGTTTCATGGTATTTCTATATAATACGAAGATAGATTTAAGAATCACTTGGCTCAAGTATATCAAGATAACTCAGGATACTCGCATCATATATATGAACTAATTATCACACATTTGCAGTATAAACGAAAAACAGGTTGAATCACTTGCCTTGAGAAAGGCTGGTCTGGTCTGGATGGTAGGAGCAACTGGAAGCTTTACTCAACCTTTATGGCAAGTTTACCCTCGTCTCGAGATCCTATATAAATAATAATAACCTCATTATATTCTCACCAACTCAACCTATTTACAACCCGAAATTAAACACAAATGGCACTTATGCCTATATGCACGCAATTTCTAATCACCTTATAAATACAATAGTACACATAGCCACATATACTCACATATCATATTTTAATATCAAATAATATCACACACACCATAATGCAACACTAGGCTTGGATGATCTCGATCCCCAACTAAGTCACTTGATCGCTAAACTAGACAAAGTCTCCAAATTTTGGCCTCCTAACTCGATGTGCCTTTACTAAACTATCCAAAACCTATTGACGCTCACTTGGGCCTTTTACTCTACTGGCTTTATACTATCTTGCAACTATAGTGGTCAACCTAGGTCTCACTCATAAGTGCTCTAAAACTATATGATAAGTGAAAGTGCTCACTAAGGTAAATTTGAGAATGACATTTATGGTTTCTTGAGTGCATTAGACACTCTTACACTACAAGTTTACCTCCAAAACTTCTACACTAGACTCTTCTGACCATGAGGCATCTTCGAAACTCAATGTGGCTCAAGGGCCTAGCTTGGGCCTCCTTGGGCCTAAGCTTAAAGTTCATGGTTCCCCTGTTTTTCTGGGCAGAAAACGCCCTGACTTGAACTAACTTGTGACACATGGTTCTAACTCAAACCTGATGAAATATGGATGGAAAAACTCCTTTGACACTCCCTCGAACTAAGACCCAACAGGGCCTAATGAGGGACTACCCATGACATGGTCAAAACTTCCTATTTCTAAGTTGCAACAAAACTGTCCCCTGCTGGACAGATTTTGTGATTCCACTCGTGCACCTAACCAAATGACTTATAAACCTCCAACAAACACCTAAAACCTTTTATATACTCCTAGTGCTAGATTCTGGTAGCTTGGGCCTCAAAGTGCACAACAAATGCTAATTCAAAACTTCCCCATAAACTAGTGCATCAAATCTGGAAAAATGTAAACACTAACCAATCCATTTCCACCTTAACTCCCACTTAATAACCAAGAATCCAACCCTTACCAAGGCAAACCTAGTGCATTAATGTCCTAAAATAGTGCCCCAACAGGAGGGGAGATCATCCATGCCCAAGAACAATAACATGCAACTAAAAATATAACATTCAACTCATGGAAACACTTAACAAGATTTCGGCTAAAGCATAAAGTTTAAATGCTTGCAAATTCGACTTTTACCTATTACACATCTTTAATATTCATGAATATATCTTCTCTGAACTATTAATAAGAAATTTATCATGGAAACAATCTATTTTAAGCACACATATTTCGAATTTATATATTTTTAGACATAACAACATGATTTCGAAAAGAGTAGCATGCAAAACATGGTTGATCATCATTTTAATATCTTAAAACTAGCATGCATGGCTAAACATGAAATTTCAGTAGCATGCAAAGGATTTTAAAGCATGGTTTCTCCATAAAACACTTAGTTAACACATATATAAAATATATCTCATAGAGAGCTCTTGAATTCATAAGAATCAAGAGTTTCTCTTTGGAGATCACACAAGAACTACACATGCAACCATAAAACTTCAACTCACAAGTCACAAAACTCTTGGGAAGTGTATAAAATGAATGTAGGTAGAAGATTTACACTAGGGAAGATGGGGAATGAAATGAAAAATGGAAGGGGCTAGGGGATGGGGGATGGGGGGCTTCGGCCGAGAGCAACAAGGGAGGGAGGGGAGGAGAGAAAAAAAAATGAGGTGTGTTGGAGTGTGGAGTGAGTGAAAATGACTTCTCCCACTTTGACATAAAATAAAATACAAGTTCAAAAATTATGAAATTTATGCCATAAAATAACTTGGATTTTTAGAAATTTTATAAAATCACTTTTGAAATTTGTGAACAAAATAACTTTTAAATGAAAATTTCTCCAAGGTTTGGAATATTCCTTAAAAATCAAAAATAAGGGAAATAAATAAACTTTTGCTTTGAAAAATCATATACTACATAAAGCAAATTTATAATGCAGAAATTTTGATTCACACAAACGTACAACCATTAAGTATAATTACATTCGGCTCTAATATTATACCAAGTCCAAAATTAATATTTCACAAAATGCCGGTCGTAACATCCTCTCCCCCTTAAGGGATTCTGTCCCCAGAATCTAAGAGAACAGATGAGGATACCGGGAACGTATATCGGACTCTAACTCCCAAGTTGATTCTTCGACCTTGGGGTTCCTCCAAAGTACTTTCACTATCTTTACCGACTTATTCCTAATACTCTTTACTTGCCAGTCAAGTAATTTGACAGGTTGCTCCATAAATGACAGGTCTGCCTAAATTTCTACAGGTTCATATTCTATCACATGGCTGGCGTCAGGATTGTACTTCTTAAGCAACGACACATAGAACACATTATGCACATGTTGATACTGAGGTGGTAAGGCTAACTCGTAGGCTACCTTCCCCACTTGACACAAAATTTCAAAAGGACCTATATATCTAGGTGTTAACTTCCCTTTCTTGCCGAATCTAGACAACCCTTTTCTTGGTGACACTTTTAACAAAACGGCTTCGCCTACTTGGAATCTAACATCCTTACACACTGGATCCGCATACTTCCTCTGTCTATCTTGAGCAGCAAGCAACCTATTCTGAATTAACTTGACTCTCTCATGCAACTGTTGTACCAATTCCGAGCCTAGAATCCTTCCTTCTCCTACTTCATCCCAACTTGTTGGTGATCTACATTTTCGTCCGTACAAAGCTTCGTATGGTGGCATGCCAATACTGGAGTGATAACTGTTGTTGTAAGAGAATTCTATCAATGGCAAGTGGTCATCCCAACTTCCTGCAAAATTGATTGCACAACTGCGCAACATGTCTTCGATTATTTGAATTGTCCTTTCGCTCTGACCATCAGTTTGCGGGTGGTACGTCGTACTCATGTTCAACTTCGTGCCAAGACTTTCTTGAAATTGCTTCCAGAATCTCGAGTTAAATCGGGGATCTCTGTCTGAAACTATCGATACGGGTACTCCATGCCTTAGTATAATTTCACGCACATACAGATAAACCAATCTGTCCAATGACGACTTCTCATTAATTGGAAGGAAATGCGCCGACTTCGTAAGGCGATCAACTATAACCTATATAGCGTCATGTCTGGATTTCGTTCGCGGTAGTCCCACTATAAGTCCATAGCAATATTTTCCCATTTCCATTCTGAAATCTTTAGGGGCTGAATTAATCCGCTTGGTCGCTGATGTTCTGCCTTCACTTTCTAACAAGTATAACACTTTGCAACCCATTCTGCCACGTCTCGCTTCATATTTGGCCACCAAAAGTTCTGCTTTAAGTCCCGATACATCTTGGTGCTCCCCGGGTGGATTGAAAATCTTGAATTGTGGGCTTCTTGTAGGATCTCATTCTTCAATTCAGGTACATGAGGAATCCAAATTCTTGAGGAAAACCTTAGTATACCTTGCTCATCCCTTTGAGTGCCAATCTCTTCTCCAGTTAGCTGATTCTTCTCTTTCACCATTACTTCTTCCTGAAATTTCCTTATCTTTTCCACTATTGTTGGCTGAAAAGTCATTGCGCGACAAACTTCTTCAACTATTCCACTATCACAAAGTTCTAATCCAAATTTCTTAATCTCTTCAAACAATTCCTTTGGTGTTGCTATCATATTCAATCTTTCCTTCCTACTTAAAGCATCGGCTACAACATTCGCCTTTCTAGGATGATAATTTATTGAACAATCGTAGTCCTTGATCAATTCCAACCATCTCCTTTGCCTCACATTGAGCTCCTTCTGAGTGAAAATGTACTTTAAACTCTTGTGATCCGTATAGATTTCACACTTTTCTCCGTAGAGGTAATGTCTCCAAATCTTAAGTGCGAACACTATGGCGGCTAGTTCCAAATCATGCGTCGGGTACTTTAATTCATGTGTTTTTAACTGTCTTGACGCATATGCGATCACCTTATTGTGTTGCATTAGCACACATCCCAATCCTTTATGTGAAGCGTCGCTGAAAATCACAAAGTTTCCTTGGTCATCTGGTAGTACTAACACCGAATCTGTTACCAATCTCTGTTTCAACTCTTGAAAGCTATCCTCACATTCTGCATTCCATTCTAACTTCTGATTCTTCCTGGTTAACTTAGTCAATGGAGTGGCGATTTTCGAAAAATCCTTGACAAACCTTCTATAATACCCTGCCAATCCTAGAAAACTTCGCACTTCTGTAGGTGTCTTTGGCCTCTCCCAACTCATAATCGCCTCAATCTTTTCCGGATCTACATTAAATCCTTCATCTCCAATGACATGTCCCAAAAATTGAACTTCCTTTAACCAAAACTCATATTTGGAAAACTTGGCATACAACTTCTCTTGTCGGAGTATCTCCAATGCTATTCATAGATGCTGTTTATTTTCTTCTTCCGACTTTGAATAAATAAGGATATCATCAATGAATACCACTATGAACTTGTCCAAATACTTTTTAAATACCCGATTCATCAGATCCATAAATACGGCCGGGGCATTAGTCAATCCAAAAGGCATTACTAAGAATTCATAATGTCCATATCTGGTCCTGAATGCTGTCTTGGGAATATCTTCTTCTTAGATATTTAATTGATGGTATCCTGATCTCAAGTCAATCTTTGAAAAACACTTTGCTCCCTTCAGCTGGTCAAAAAGGTCATCTATTCTTGGTAGCGGGTAGCGGTTCTTAATCGTCACCTTATTCAACTCCCGATAATCTATACATAGCCGCATACTTCCATCTTTCTTCTTTACAAACAGAATAGGTGCTCCCCATGGCGACGTACTTGGCCGTATCATTCCTTTTTCCAACAATTCTTGTAGCTGGCTCGCCAACTCTTTCATTTCTGCTGGTGCCATCCTATATGGGGCCTTTGAAACTGGTTCTGTGCCCGGAGCAAGGTTGATCTCGAACTCGATTTGTCGATCTGGTGGTAAGCCCGGTAGTTCATCTGGAAACACATCTGAGAACTCGTTAACTACGGGGATATCTTCTATGCTGGGGTTGCCCTTTTCTGAATCCATTACATAAGCTAGGAACGACTCATAACCTTTTCTAAGTAGCTTCTTAACCTGAACGATTGTAAGAAACAGTTGCTCTTGCCTCTGTCCCTTAAATACTACCTTCTCTCCATTCTTCATCTTTAAATACACTTTCTTGGTCTTACAATTAATCTGGGCATTATTCTTCCCTAACCAATCCATACCTAAAATTATATCGAACTCTCCCAACTTGAAGAGTATTAAGTCGGCTGAAAACTTATGCCCCGAAATATCAATCTCACACTTCGGACATAATTGATTCACAGGAATCTTCTCTTGGTTCGCAATTACCATATTTACTATCTCGCTCATAATCATTTTATCACATTGAAGTTTATCAACAAAAGTTTCTGATATGAAAGATCTCGTTGCTCCCGAATCAATCAATACTTTAGCTTTGACATTATTTAGTAAAAGTGTACCTGCTATCACCTCAGAGTTCTGAACAACGTCCTTCATTTTCAAATCGAATGTCCTTGTTGTTGCTTGCGGAGTTGCTGTAGGTGCTGGAGGTAATGCCAATACCTCGGCTGACATGCTTGCACTGGTACTTGCCACATTCATTAGAGCTTTGATTGGTCCGGTTGTCTTGCACTCCCTAGCCATGTGTCCAGTCTTTCCACACTTGTAACATGTAACTTCTGGCTTCGGCATCTTAGACTCGTTTGCCAAATGTCCCTTCTGGTTGCACCTATAGCATGTCATGCTCAGCTTATTACACACTTCGGGGTGCCTTCTTCCACAATGTTTGCATTCCGGTCTCTGGAATCTGTTTTCTCTAACTTGTCCTTGACTTGTCTGGTTGTTCCCTTTCGATTCTTGTCTTTTGCCCAAATTCCCCCTCTTTTGAAAATTTCCGCCTTTATGGAATCCAAACCTTCTTACATTCCGATTTTGTGAATTTCCGGCTTCAGACTTTTCTCCATAAAATGGAACCTTATTCTTCTTGTTATCCCTTTCCTTTCTTGACTGCATCCCATTGTTCTCAATCAGAGCAGCTTTCTGTACTACTCCCACATAAGTATCAAGCTCAAACATAGCCACTCGATCTCTGATCCAAGGCTCTAATCCTTGTTGAAATCTCTTCGCTTTTTCCTCCTCACTGCTGGTATACTTTATCACAAACCTTGACAACTCTGTGAATTTCTTCTCATACTCCAGTACAGTCATGTTCCCTTGCTTCAATTCAAGAAATTTAAGCTCCATCTGATTCTGCATGTACTTAGGATAATATTTTTCCAGAAATAACTTCTTAAATCTCTCCCAAGAAACTTGCTGAGTTGTTTCCAAAGCTTTTACTGATTCCCACCAATAGATGACTTCGCCCTTCAAGAAGTAAGTAGCATACGGTGTCTTCTGATCGCCTCCTAACTGTACCAACTCAAAAGCCCTTTCCATTTCCTTAATCCATGTGTTAGCTATTATTAGATCAGTGGTATCATGAAATGCAGGTGGATTCACATTCTGGAAAGCCTTGAAAGTGACAACTTGTCGAGGTGGTACTGGTGGATCAGTTGGTTGGTATGGTTCACGGTTATCTTGGTTTTCAAATCATTGTTGAAGAGTTATTTGTTGTTGAGCTATAGCGTTGGTTTGCTGTTGCAAGGTTTCCAGTAATCGAAGAATATTTGGATCTGTGGTGGATGTGGTTATTGGGTTCTTCTTTTTGGGTGGCATGATCCTGAAATAAGAGTTATATCAAAACAGGTATGAATGATGAAATAATTCGAGGGTATCACATGGCATTCTTATTTACTTTTGAGGTCAGATTTCAAATTCACAAATATGATGATGCATATAAAGACGTAAGATAATAGTTGATAGCAAATGGAGCGATAGTGCATAATAATTGAAATCTAGAGGTCTCATTACATCAAGATCAGGATAAAGTCTGATTCTAGGAACAACATGCTTATTTAAAGGAAACAACTGGGAATTCTACGAAGTCTGATAATACTACAACATGGAAGGTAGATAATGGAAAGAACTAAGGCTCCACTCCATCGGAACGGGGCTTGGTAGTCTTCTCCTCTCGAAGCATCTTCACAATGCTCTGGAGCTCATCCGCCACCATCTGGATGATATACTGACTGGTATGGTCTCAGTGTGATGGCATTTCCTCAAGCTTAGTGTTGACGTACTCAACCAAAGTCTCAAGTCTCGCAGTCATCTGCTCCTTAGACTTCCCTTCATAGTTTCGGTTGTCCGGATACACGTTCTTCAGTCGGTCTATCAGTCGGTCGTACATGCCCTAAAGCATGTCAAACTCGCGCCTCAACTCAGCATACACGGAGAAAGCAATAGTGTCATCCGACCCAGAGGATGACGAGGAATGCACCCTTGGCTGACAAACCAATAAGAGGAGTATTAATAATAAATTTACTTAACCTACTCTCTCGCATATTATCTATAACCTATACATATATCCTATAACCTATTTGGGCTGTCCAGGGACTCTAAACCGTAGCTCTGATACCAAAACCTGTCACACCCCCAACTTAACAAACAAAATATATAACTATTACGATATTTAAAAGAAAGTAAATATTACCGAATCCAAGATCTTACAGTTTAGGGTTTGGAACAGCCCAACACTACCATCTATTACAACTGATTTTAATATCGAGTCCTCATACAAAACTATCTCTTATTCTACCTGAGTTCGGACATACGCATCGGTGTCACAAGTCTTACGTGCTATCTGCTTGAATCTAACCATAGCTGCTAGCTGTAATATCAGGGTTAAAGCAATGAGTGAGCAAAATGCTCAACAAGTGCTAAACAATACGGTACAAAACATAAATCGAGATATAAAAGAATGACATTGCGAAGATATAACTAATAATAACAAGAGATGAAATTTTGGGTGATGCCATCATTTGCTCGAATCAAAACATTTTCAAAATCATAACCTCGCTGGGTTCTAAAACATTAATGAGATCCCTAGGCAACTTTTAAGCCTACAATATAAGTGTGTAAAGGACTCGCGTCTCAGTCCAGATCCACTATTCAAAGAAAACATTTATCCCCCTTTGGGACTGAAAATCCACATTTTAATCATTTCAAAAACTGATGCCGATTTATAACAAAATCTCTTAAATAGTAAACATTTTTATCTAGGGATTATAGATCAACTTTAAAATACTGGAAATATGTCACCAAATCTCAGGGCCATGATCCACTAGACTTTACTATATTAGGGTAATTGAAAGATTTCCATATACAAGAACTTTGACAAGGAGATTTAGCAAGGCTATTGGATAATATGAAAGAGTAATGCCAAACTAGGCTTAAAGCAATGATTTTCGACAAGGTACAAGTATTAGGACATCAAGAAGATAAGCTTCATGAATACTAGGGGTGTTAAGGTATGAAGAAAATGATCTTTAGCTCAAGGTATATCAGGATTGTCAAACTTTACGGTAAGAAAAAGGGTTATCAATCAATTAAGAAAACTTTGAAGAATATCTGGCTTTTAGGTATCAAGGTAAAGTTTCTATTGGGGTTCAAGCATCAGGGTGAGATGTCAATAATTTAGGAATCAATAGCAGGTTAATCAAGAGGATCAATCAAGTATTATAACAAATCTTTATTTTATCAAGGCATTCCAATGACTCTGATATACTAGCATGATACAACTTTTGATCTACTTACAATATGTACTTTGGGGTTCATGGTATTTCTATATAATACGAAGATAGATTTAAGAATCACTTGGTTCAAGTATATCAAGATAACTCAGGATACTCGCATCATATATATGAACTAATTATCACACATTTGCAGTGTAAACGAAAAATAGGTTGAATCAATTACCTTGAGAAAGGCTGGTCTGGTCTGGCTGGTAGGAGCAACTGGAAGCTTTACTCGACCTTTATGGCAAGTTTACCCTCGTCTCAAGATCCTACATAAATAATAATAACCTCATTATATTCTCACAAACTCAACCTATTTACAACCCAAAATTAAACACAAATGGCACTTAGGCCTATATGCACGTAATTTCTAATCACCTTATAAATACAATAGTACACATAGCCACATATACTCACATATCATATTTTAATATCAAATAATATCACACACACCATAATGCAACACTAGGCTTGGATGATCTCGATCCCCACTAAGTCACTTGATCGCTAAACTAGACAAAGTCTCCAAATTTTGGCCTCCTAACTCGATGTGCCTTTACTAAACTATCCAAAATCTATTGACCCTCATTTGGGCCTTTTACTCTACTGGCTTTATGCTATCTTGCAACTATAGTGGTCAACCTAGGTCTCACTCATAAGTGCTCTAAAGCTATGTTATAAGTGAAAGTGCTGACTAAGGTAAATTTCAGAATGACATCTATGGTTTCTTGAGTGCATTAGACACTCTTACACTACAGATTTACTTCCAAAACTTCTACACTAGACTCTTCTGACCATGAGGCATCTTCCAAACTCGATGTGGCTCAAGGGCCTAGCTTGGGCCTCCTTGGGCCTAAGCTTAAAGTTCATGGTTCCCTTGTTTTTCTGGGCAGAAAATGCCCTGACTTGAACTAACTTGTGACACATGGTTCTAACTCAAATCCTATGAACTATGGCTGGAAAAACTCCTCTGACACTCCCTCTAACTAAGGCCCGACAGGGCCTAATGAGGGACTACCCATGATATGGGCAAAACTTCCTATTTCTAAGTTGCAACAAAACTGTCCCCTGCTGGACAGATTTTGTGATTCCACTTGTGCACCTAACCAAACGACTTATAAACCTCCAAAAAACACCTAAAACCTTTTATATACTCCTAGTGCTAGATTCTGGTGGCTTGGGCCTCAAAGTGCACAAAAAATGCTCATTCAAAACTTCCCCATAAACTAGTGCATCAAATCTGGAAAAATGCAAACACTAACCAATCCATTTTCACCTTAACTTCCACTTAATAACCAAGCATCCAACCCTTACCAAGGAAAACCTAGTGCATTAATGTCCTAAAATAGTGCCCCAACAGGAGGGGAGATCATCCATGCCCAAGAACAACAACATGCAACTAAAAATATAACATGCAACTCAAGGAAACACTTAACAAGATTTCGGCTAAAGCAAAAAGTTTAAATGCTTGCAAATTCGACTTGTACCTATTACTCATCTTTAATATTCATAAAATATATCTTCTCTTAACTATTAATAAGAAATTTATCATGGAAATAATCTATTTTAAGCACACATATTTCGAATTTATAGATTTTTAGGCATAACAATATGATTTTGAAAAGAGTAGCATGCAAAACATGGTTGATCATCATTTTAATATCTTGAAACTAGCATGCATGGCTAAACATGAATATATAATGAAATTTCAGTAGCGTGCAAAGGACTTTAAAGCATGGTTTCTCCATAAAACACTTAGTTAACACATATATAAAATATATCTCATAGAGAGCTCTTGAATTCACAAGAATCAAGAGTTTCTCTTTGGAGATCACACAAGAACTACACATGCAACCATGAAACTTCAACTCCCAAGTCACAAAAATCTTGGGAAGTGTATAAAATGAATGTAGGTAGAAGATTTACACTAGGGAAGATGGGGAATGAAATGAAAAATGGAAGGGGGTAGAGGATGGGGGGCTTCGGCCGAGAGCAACAAGGGAGGGAGGGGAGGAGAGAAAAAAATGAGGTGTGTTGGAGTGTGGAGTGAGTGAAAATGACTTCTCCCACTTTAATTTTGGTTTTATTGGCAAAAAGAATGAGTGGAAATGAGAATGTACAAAAATGTCCTCTAGGTAAGGTTAGGCCATTTTGCATGAAAGGTTAGTGTGGTAATTTGGTAATCAACAAATGAGTTAGTGGGGTTGGAAAGGTCTTCTTTGCCCTTTGAGAGAATAAAAGGGTGTTAGGTCCCAATTTGTTTGTAGAAGGGGGGGTTGAATGCAAACAATACCGTTTAATCGAATAAAATGCGGAATAAAATTGTGAAACAAAATTCAAGTTAAATAAAACTTTTATTAAACTTGAAAAGTGTTACAACTACGGTATCGGTTACAAGGGATTAATCTCAAATCAATTATTACAAATCTAGAATAAATTCGACATGAACTTTTTCTATTTTTGTAATTAAAAGATCAAATGCTAAATGCGATTTGAGATTAAGTTCTAGGGATTTTAATCCGCTAGATTGATACACAAGAACAAGAGAAGTATTTCTAGTTGATTGGATTTAACTTTACAATCTAGAAATTGATCTTGAAGTTGCAGATGAGATGAAATATTTTTCTGCTCCTTTTTCTTTTTGTTCTTGAGTTTGTGTTCTGTTTGATTGATTTGTAAATAATAGACTTCTGCTCCTTTTTATCAAACAGCCGAATGTAAACATGTACTGGCATGACAATCTTCTTTGGTCAGCAAGACTTTCGGTATGACAAAATTTACAACTAGCAAGACAATTAAAATGAGCTAGCAAGACTTTCGGTATGACTATTGATTGTCATACCGATTGTCATATTAGTTCAAATAAATTGTCTTGCTGAATTAATAACAGATTTTAATCTAAACAGAAATTCTAATAAGACAATTAAATGTTTTGGCATGACTTTCGGTATGACTATCAATTGTCATACCGATTGTCATACTAGTTCAAATGAATTGTCTTGCTGAATTTAAGCAGATTTTAAACCAATTAAAATCTTGTAAATCCTTAATATTAATTCTAAATTAATTAATCAATTTAATTCAATTAATCAATAAATTAATCTTTGTAGATTTAATTTATTTTCTTAATTAAATTATATGACTTAATTAATTAATAGAGAATTAATACTAACCCTGGGCAGCATCCATTCTTCTGACAATCTTCTGAAAGTCACTGAGACTTATGAATCAATTCCGCCACTTCAATGCTGACACTCGATGTACTGTCTGGTTCATGAGTGACTAACTTCGGTGACGTTTCTTCATGTCTTGACTTTGATATTCTGATTGAATCCTTGTAATAAATGATACCCTGACGAGATCTCTGTCACTTGATTAAATCCACGATCTTGATTTATATCACTGAGGCATGATCAAATTCTTGAACTTCTTCCAGTGAATCTTCAAGTCTGCAGATGAACAATGTTTCTTTATTCTTTGACAGATGTTACTTTGTGAGATCTCTCTGATGATAGATCCACTATTTACTTATTACATTCTTATTTGAGTTGAGTTAAATACTCGAATAAACGAGTAGGCTATGACATATGCCTTTCAATCTCCCCCTATTTGTTTGTTAGACAATAACAACAAATACCTAGAGGATAACTCAACTAACAAATAAGAAAAAGATATAAACAGTAATGTAAAGTAAATAGCAGAAAAGTTCTGGATTATATTTAACATTTTCCAGATTCTAAATGAAATTTACAAGTGAATACAAGATAGATGTTCCTCTAGCCTGAACATATAACTACATTAGACTATCTTGATTCATAAAGCTCTAATCATATTACATTGAGTTTTGAGCTAATTGACTTCAGTTGTCTTCTCTTCTGACTTCACCTTCTTCTAAATCTTGAAGCAATTCCTTGTCAAAGACACGATCCTTTTCTGAAGTGAAGCTTGCTGGTCTGACTGGTTGAACTCCAACTGACTTCAGCTTATTCTTGAGTTGATTGTATCTTTTAACATTCTTTTCACAATAAGCTTGAATCAAGTCAGCAGCTTGAGTCTTCAACATGGATGAATATCCAGCAGTTCTCAAATGATGTTCCATCCAGACCAGATGCTTAGCTGAGTAGTCTTTAAGAGATTGTACATCTAGCTGACAGATTTGAAGACAATCAGACTTAAAGAATCTCACCTGATGAGGATTGTTGACCACTTGAGGACTAGCCCTGCTGGCAAACTCTTTAAGCCTTTCTCGAAGAACTTCATTCAATTCTGAGCTTCTTTTGACTTTGTTTAAAAGAACCCAAATCTCTGACAAAAAATGATTCTCAAATAGATGAAGTGACACCTTGAAAGATCCTTCACTCTGACAATATACAAAAATGCTCATCTCATTTAGGGATCTATCAAAAGCAGCTGTGATCCTTGAGACTTCAGTCTTGATAGCATTCATGTACATGTCATTGTTAGGATTTGAGATTTCCAGCTTGTCAAGAAGATGTAAGAACTGCCTATCATTGTTAGTGCTCAGCTGAGGCATATCAAGTACTCTCCTAGCTTCATCCCATTTTTCACCAATCTTTAGTCTGACATCTCTTCTCCTTTCTTGAGCCTTAATGTCATGAAGACGTTGCTTTTGAAGAGTTTCTGTTCTTTGAATGTCTTTTCTCATGTCAATGATCTGAGAGACCTTCTTGAGTTCAGCTTCTTTTCTTTTCATTTCTGACTGCTCCTTCTGAAATTCTTTCTCAAACATAGGATCCACTTGAGCTTCTTCTTCCCATTCTCCAAAATCACTTTCCTCTTCAGCTTCAAATAACCCATCTTTATCTTCCTGAACTGGTTCAGTGGGACTGTCAAAAATATCAAAGTCATCCTGTTATCCACTGTAGTAGACATCATCAGCCTTTCCTTTGTTTCCAGCAGAGGTATCTTTTTCTTTCCCTTTGGCACTACTTCCTTTCTTCTCCACTTTCCTCTTCAGCTTCAAATAACCCATCTTTATCTTCCTGAACTGGTTCAGTGGGAATGTCAAAAATATCAAAGTCATCCTGTTCTCCACTGTAGTAGACATCATCAGCCTTTCCTTTGTTTCCAGCAGAGGTATCTTTTTCTTTCCCTTTGACACTACTTCCTTTCTTCTCCCCCTTAGTTGAGGGATCCTCTACTGACTTTCCTTTGGAACCTCCATCACCTCCAGAGCCTGATCCTCCACCAGACGGTCCTTCAAAATAAGTTCTTTGTTCTTCATTAGGGCAATGAGAATTCTTGATCATGAAATATAGGTGCTTCATCCCTTCATTGAGATGTTCCATGCCCGTCTCTATCTTTAGAAATCTTGAGGAGTCCAGTGAATGATTCATCTCAACGAGGTCTTCAAGAGAAGTCATTCTTGTGTGTAGAGAGCAGAAGTTGGATATGTCATCAGCTGATAAAGTTGGAGTGTCCTGAATAGAATTGAGCTTTGGTATTACAGTGGTCTTTAGATCTGAGATGTCATTCCTTATGATTGCAAGCTGATTGTTGACAGAGGTGGAAGAAGAAGACCGTTCAACCACTTGTGCTTTGAATGCTTGAGCTTCAGCTTGGCTTTTAGCAAGTTCTTCTTTTAGGGCAGCAATCTGAGCTAACAGGTTTACAGTATCAGTGTCTGTGTGTGCTCTCACCTAAATTTCACTCGTGTTTGGCTCACTCACCTCACGTGCATATGTTTCTCTCAATATAATTGCTCGTGAGGAGTCTTCCTGTTGCTGTTCTTCTGTACCTGCATTAAAAATCACCCTAGCCTCTTCAAGAGAGGTCAGTGGTGGTGCAATGGGAATTCGCGAGTCCCGATCCTCAGTCAATACTATCAAATCTTTTGGAATAGATGTCTGAATTGCTTCAGGGATAGATTGACCGAGTTGCCCTCCACTTTCTCCAGATAAATCTGCGAGTGGAGAATCCCATAAGGGAGCCAGAGGTGTTGGATCTGGGAGGGGAGAAAATGACTCTATTAAAGATGGCGGAGAGTCAGATTTTCCCTCTAAAGCATGTGACTGCTCTTCTGCCGTAACTATGGCA
This sequence comes from Apium graveolens, assembly GCF_009905375.1. Taxonomy (NCBI): domain Eukaryota; kingdom Viridiplantae; phylum Streptophyta; class Magnoliopsida; order Apiales; family Apiaceae; genus Apium; species Apium graveolens. The sequence goes on from NC_133647.1 coordinate 58,238,734, forward strand.
GGCACTGTAACCGACTCTACGTGCACTCCTCGCTGTGTGTCCTGAGTATGATCTGGGGAAGTGTATGGTTCCATTGTGAGTAATGGAATTGTGCTTGACTCAGTACAAGATGCCATGGCCCTATGGCGAATTTCAATAGATGCATCCTGTTGAGAGAATGCCTCTAGTAACTGTTCATTGGCCATTTCAAAGTCCATGTCCTGTTGGGAGGACAAGGATGGGCTTTCAGATGCCTCAGAATATGTTCTTCTTTTCTTAGGAGGAGGCAGAGCTGAGGGTTCACTCATATTTAACAATGTACTACTTCCTAGTAATCTTCTGGGTAACATTTTAGACAGTGGGGGAGAGGTTGAGATAGAATGTGACTCTGTGTTTGGCTCTATGACCTGGGATTGAAGCTGTGGTTCTACAACTTCATGGTCAGCCCTATCAACCACTGGGGGTCTTTCAACAGAAGTAGGAAGGGAGTGAGAGTGAGGAATTACTACCTATAATGGAAGAGCCTGGGTGGCTTGAACCACTGGAGGTTGAGGTTGCTGTTCATGGCCGGGAAGATTGAAAATAGGTAAAGGAATATAAGTGGCCATGAAAGCAGATACAAGTACTGGAACTTGCATGAATTTGAAGGTTGTGTCTTGGCGAGTGTAAATCTTTTTGCTAACTGGAGGGGGTTCGGTTACTGCAGAGTTAGCAAAAAGGGCTTTGTGTTCAGGTGAGAGAAGATGATCTGCTATAAGCATGAGAAAACGAGCATAGTAACATGATACCCTACGATTTGTAGAATGATCACGTAAAGCAGAAGTTAGATGTCTCAAGAGAATGGGAAAAAGTAGTTTTCCAAAATTGATCCTTTGATTGAAAACAACCGCCAGACCAATATACTGCAGAGTGGAAGTGATGTTATGAAAATTGGATTTTGTGCAGTTGGCAAACACTTTGGAAAGTGTATCGAAGAAAATATCCCATTCAGACACCAAATTTGATTTAGAAAGTTTGGTTAAATTGATCACCCCCTGATAGTGAATAGCATTGAAAAAATTTGTGATATCATTTTCAGAGGGTAAATTACAGAAATTGTCTAGTGGAAAATTTAACGCACGATTGACGACTGTTTCATCAACTACATACTGTGTGTTTGCGACGGTGAATGAAAAAGATTTTGAATCATCGGCCACAGTAGAGGTTGTGCAAATCAGTCTAAGTAGATCGACGTTTAAAATCACATTTGATTTAATAGCAGAGCTAACAATCGAATGGTCATTTAAAAATCTAATCCATGGCTTAAATTTTTCAACATCACATTTTTCCGGATTAAAATAACCAACCTGATTATGCGCGACAATTTGGAAATTGAGAGCCATTTAAAATAATAATAAGACACACGCTTTTCAGAATTTTAAGAATAATATTAAGAAAATTCGAATTAATTAAATTAATTTAATAATTCGAATTAAATTAATTATAATCGAAAAATTTAGACAGAAATGTATCTCGTTAAAATTCTTAACTCACAAACGCAGTTTTGACAAACCAAAAGACACAAATCAGAAATTGAAATAAAAAAATAAAAAGTTCAAAATCAACAAACACAAATTGAATTTGAAGGGGCAAACTGATAAAAAAAATTTGAAAATTTTGACAGCACTCCTGTATGTATATATATGTAAGTATATATCACAGGAGTGAAGATTCAGTTTGCTGAGTAAAAACTCGAGCAAGGAAAGAGCAGTTCGTTGGTTTTAGTTCGAAGAGAGAGAAGAGAGAAAATGAAGAGAAAAAAAACTATTCGAATTTTTGAAAAGAACTGAACTGTTGAAAATGGTTTAAAACAAGACAAACAAACTGCTTTATATGACAGTTGGTATGACAATCCTGGATTGTCATACCGATTGTCATACCAGGCAAAAGAAGGAAAAAAAACAATAGAAATAAAGGAAATAACAAAATACACACTGAGTATATATAACTGGTATGACAATCTGATAGTCATACCGATTGTCATACCAGTATAAAATAAAAGAAAATATATATATATATTGTTTATAACTGGCAAGACAATTGATAGTCATACCGATTGTCTTGCCAGTATAAACTATACTGAAAAACACTAATATGACAATTATATAGCTAAATGACTTTCAGCAAGACAATTTCAATTGTCTTGCCGATTGTCATTTTAGTAGAAATACAATCAAATATGTACAGACTCTATAAATGTACTGAAATTATATTACAAAATGGTAAAACTGAAATACAGACCTATAATATTTACAGAAACAAAGACAATATATCAGAATTTATTATTTTTATTCCAAAAATAGATTTCTATTGAATTTTATTAGAAAATAAAATTCATAGTAAAATATTTTTAGAGGAAATAAAATATTCTGAGATATTTTAAATTAACAAGAAGGGAAAATAAAAATAGATAAGATAATATATATTACATAGAAATAAGCAAGAAATATGATAAAATGATAACATAAATTTGCAAATGAATATTTCATTTATGAAAAATTCATTTGTAAATTCATTCAAGAACAGATCACAGATATTAACTAAATTAATCACTAAAACTATTCAACATGCCCAATTTACCAACTAATCTGGTAAATGTGGATTCGTCAAGTGGTTTAGTGAAAATATCTGCTATTTGTTCTTCTTTTGGAACAAAAAATAGTTCAACAGTACCATTCATGACGTGCTCTCTAATAAAATGATACCTGATGTCAATGTGCTTTGTCCTCGAGTGCTGCACAGGGTTGTTGGTGATGGCTATTGCACTTGTGTTGTCACATAAAATAGGAATCTTGTTCAATACAGAGCCATAGTCTCGTAGTTGGTTCCTAATCCACAAGATCTGAGCACAGCAGCTTCCAGCAGCAATATATTCAGCCTCGGCCGTTGAGTTGGAAACTGTTTGCTGTTTCTTGCTGTACCATGAGACTAGCCTGCTACCTAGGAATTGACAACTCCCTGAGGTGCTTTTCCTATCAACAACACTTCCTGCATAATCTGAATCTGTATATCCGACAAGGTTAAAACCAGATTTTTTAGGGTACCAAATACCTAGATTTGGTGTTCCCTTAAGATATCTTAAGATTCGTTTAACAGCAACGAGATGAATATCTCTAGGATCCGCTTGGAACCTTGCACATAAACATGTAGCATACATAATATCTGGTCTACTTGCAGTAAGATAGAGTAACGAGCCAATCATACCTCTGTAGCTTGTGACATCTACCTTAATGGAGTTTTCACATGGTCCAAGCTTGACAGCTGTAGTTGATGGAGTCTTTGCTGATGCAAAATCCTCTAGATTGTACTTTTTGAGGAGTTCCTTGAGATACTTGGATTGACAAATAAATGTTCCATCTAACCTTTGATTTACTTGTAATCCAAGAAAGAACTTCAGCTCTCCCATCATGCTCATTTCAAACTTGCTGTGCATTAACTTAGCAAATCTCTTACAGAGATTATCATTAGTAGACCCAAATATTATATCATCCACATAGACTTGGACTAATATAGTATCATTCTTATGTTTTTTAGAAAAGAGAGTTTTGTCTATGACACCTCTAATAAAGCAATTTTCAATAAGAAATTCAGAGAGAGTGTCATACCATTTTCTTGGAGACTGTTTTAGCCCATAGATAGCCTTGAAAAGAAAGAAGACAAAATCCAAATGATCTGGATCTTCAAAACCAGGAGGTTGCTCTACATATACCTCTTCATCCAGCTTTCCATTCAGAAAGGCGCTCTTGACATCCATTTGATAAACTTTAAAGTTTGAAAATGCTGCAAATGCCAGAAATATCCTGATGGCCTCAAGTCTAGCCACTGGAGCATAGGTTTCATCATAATCAATGCCTTCAGCTTGAGAATACCCTTTAGCTACCAGTCTTGCCTTGTTTCTTGTAACCACACCATCTTCATCTAGTTTATTCCTGAATACCCACCTAGTACCAACAGCTTTCTTGTGTACAGGCCTAGGTACCAATTTACAGACTTGTTGACTTTCAAACTGATTGAGTTCATCTTGCATAGCAATCACCCAATCTGGATCAGTCAGTGCTTCTTCAATTTTCTTAGGTTCCATCTCAGAAAGAAATCCTGAGAACAGACACTCATTTTGAGTAGCACGTCTAGTTCTGACTCCAACATCTGGATCACCAATAATCAACTCAAAAGGGTGAGCTTTATTCCAGACAGTCTGTCTTGGAAGATTTGATCTTGATGATTCGCCTTGAAATTCATTGTGATGTTGTGTCCTACTAGATGATCCTTCAGCATCTCCCCCTGAGTTGTTGCCATGTTGACTTGAAGATTCTCCGTCAGTAGCAGTGGTATTTCCATTGTTGCCAAAGTTTCCATCACTATTACCTTGAGTATCATCAGGATTAACAGGTTCTTCACCAGCAACAACCTCAGGTTCTTGACCATGTTCTGATTCTGAATCTGACGTATCATCAAACTTCAGTTTCTCAGAAGGATCTTCAGTTTGGATACTAGGGAGTTTAGTGTCATCAAATGTAACATTGACACTTTCAGTTACTTTGTGTTGATCAATGATATACACTCTATATGATCTTCTTCCATATCCAACAAAAATACCCTCATATGCCTTTGCCTCGAACTTACCACGACGATCATCTCCATCCTTGAGCACGAAGCATCTGGCACCAAATACATGAAAGTATTTGATAGAAGGTTTCTGTTCATTCAAAATCTCATAAGGAGTTTTCATGAAGTCTTTGTTGATTAGAGTTCGATTCTGAGTATAACATGCAGTATTGACAGCTTCAGCCCAAAAGTACATTGGAAGACCTGATTCACTTAACATCGTTCTCGCAGCTTCAATCAATGTACGATTCTTCCTTTCTACCACTCCATTTTGCTGAGGGGTTCTAGGAGCTAAAAATTGTCTAGTAATCCCTTTGTCTGTACAGAATCCATTGAGAAGTGCATTCTTGAATTCTGTCCCATTATCTGACCTTATTGCTCTAACAGGGACATTAGAATCTAACTCAATCATCTTGATATGATCAATCACAACTTGTGGTGTTTCATCCTTAGAGTGAAGAAATAAAACCCACGTATACTTGGAATAGTCATCAACTATCACAAGACAATAACACTTCTTTGACATAGAAAGGATATTAACTGGACCAAATAAATCCATGTGCAATAATTGCAGAACACCAGTTATGGAAGATGTGTCAGTGCCTTTGTGACTTGCTTTCTTTGACTTTCCTTTCTGGCAAGCCTCACATAGTCCTTCTGGAGAGAATTCCAGCTGAGGCAGACCTCTTACCAATTCTCTTTTGACAAGAGAATTCATTGTTTTGAAATTGAGATGAGAAAGTCTCTTGTGCCATAGCCAACTCTCATCTGACGATGCCTTTGCATAGAAACAATTGACTTCAAGATTGCTTCCAGAGTTCATGTCAGCTACGAACAGATTTCCTTTCTGGATTCCCATTAAGGAGGGTTTTCACTTTTCTTATGCAGAATCTGACACTTCAGCTTGTCGAATAAAACATTGTAGCCGTTGTCACAGAACTGACTAATGCTAAGCAGATTGTGTTCAAGTCCTTGCACAACATATACATTTTCAATGATAACATTTCCAGCTAGCAAACAGCCATATCCCTCCGTTAAACCTTTGTTGTTATCTCCAAAGGTAACCACTGGGCCAGCTTTCTCAACCACATTTGATAGCAGGGCTCTATCTCCGGTCATATGTCTTGATGATCCGCTGTCAAGAATCCACACTACCGGTTGTACCTGTTTAATGCCCTGCAATACAAATGGATTAGACCTTCTTCGGAACCCAAGCTTGGCTGGGTCCGGCATACTTGTAAAATTGGCCTTTATCAGGCGAAACAACATTCTTAATTTCAATATTCTCAACGTTCTCAATGACTGAACATTTGACCTTGTGAACAGCCTTGACAAATTTCTGTTTAGGCTTAGGCACAAATGTCTCCTTTCTAGCTTTAAGAGGACTAGCAGTCTTAGACCTATCATGCTTTCTATTATTCACATGCTGACGAGGAGTAGTCTTATCATTATAAACATGCTTACCATTAAAATAAGCAAACAACAGATTAAAAGCACAAGACATACAATCAGGAACACCACATGCTTTATGAGAAGGATTAACAATAGGCAACTTATGCATGGTAGACATGGCATTTGTGTTATCCAACTCATGTGTGTCTGAGTTAGTCTCAGTTGCTTTCACAACCTTGACTGGAACTTTTGACACACTTGACTTGGAGACAGCTTTCCCATTAGCATTATCTTCAGCACGGATTTCTTCTTGAATAATAAAAGAGGTCTCATCAAATGGTTCAGCAATTGATTCTTTATAGAGGGGTTCATCAACACCCTTAAGCACATGTGGTACTTCCCTGCCTTTAGCACATACATGAGGAGGGGAGTTTATGCCTAATTTTCCAATAGCAGCATTGTAATCATAACCTATTCCATGTGTTTAATTAACAGCTTGCTTATTGTAAAACTCTTTGGACTTCGAACAAGAATTAAAGTAAGCTTTAACCTTAGCCTCAAGACCGGTGATCTTGTCTTTGAGAATAGTTTCGAGTTGTCTATAACAGTCAACTCTATTCTCTAGAAAAGATACTTGTTCTTTTAGTTTATCTTGATTAATGTGCACAAGTCTTAATTCATTGACCTCTTTCTCAAGGTCTTTGATTTGTTGATTTAACAATTCATTATCACGACGAGCACAATCTAAGGAACCTCCTAGATGATAAACTAATTCAGCATCAGTAAATTTTACCTCTTTTCTTGACGATGAGGTGCTTGCATTACTAGCCATGAGAGCAAGATTCCCAACTTCTTCATCTTCACTGTCAGTATCATCCCAGCTTCTTCCCTTTGCCAGGTACGCCCTTTCAGATTTACTCTTCTGATTAGAATCGTAAGAGTTCTTCCTAGCTTGTTTTGGCTTCCTGCATTCTGTGGCAAAGTGTCCCAACTCATTACAGTTGAAGCATCGAATGGTGCTTCGATCAACCATCCCTGTTTTATACCCACCACTGCTGGTGTTAGAGGATGAAGATCCACCTTTCTGGAATCTGTTGTAGTTGGACTTGTACTTGAACTTGGGATTCCTTTTGAATCTGACATTTGAGAATCTCTTGACAATCAGGGCCATTGACTCATCCTCCAATTGCTCCAGTTCTTCCAAGGAATAATAATCATCTCCTGATTGATTTGTAGTAGGAGAATCAAATTCTGCTACTATCACATTATCTTCAACCTTGGAAGACTGTACCATTCTTTCTGACTGTTGAGATTGTTGTTGATATTGTGGTTGTTGTTGTTGTTCATCAGCTACTAGAGCAGTAGACGTGCTGACCACTCTTCCTTTCCCGTAAACTTCCTTCTGCTGAATCTGCTCCAACTCATAAGTCTTTAACACACCATAGAGCCTTTCCAAAGAAATCTCACTCAGATCTCTTGCTTCTCTAATGGCAGTGATTCTATGTTCGAGATGAGTTGGCAGTGTTAAAAGGAACTTTTAGTTGACCTCCCTGATGGAATAGTATTTACTATTAATGTTCAGGTTGTTGATCAATGCATTGTACCTCTCAAACACTTCAGTGATTCCTTCTCCTGGATTGGATTTAAAGTATTCATACTCAGAGGTTAGGATTTCTAGTTTGTTCTCCCTAACTTCCTCTGTGCCTTCATTAATAATCTCAATAGTTTCCCAGATATGTTTGGAATCTTTACAATTCATCACATGTCTATTCATCAGGGGATTAAGGGAATCTACTAAGATTAATTGAAGGCTAGCATCCAGGGAAGCTTCTTCTATTTCAGCAGGAGAGAAGTCCTCAGGATCCTTCACATAAGTTCTCGCTTTGGTGATCACCACATCATTTTCTATTACCTCTGGTTCCATAACCATAGGAATTTTTGGACCCTTCTTCAACACTTGCAAATATTTGGGATTAGCAACCTGTAAAAATAGTAGCATCTTCTTCTTCCACATAACATAATTTTCTTTATCGAAAAGTGGAATTTTAACGGTTCCAACTTTTTGTGTAGTCATTATGAATTTTTTTGAGTGAATAAAAAATTCAAGAAGTGAAAGAAACACAAAAGTCTAGGATCTAGATTTGTACGTTAATCAGAAGGCTCTGATACCAATTGTTAGGTCCCAATTTGTTTGTAGAAGGGGGGGTTGAATGCAAACAATACCGTTTAATCGAATAAAATGCGGAATAAAATTGTGAAACAAAATTCAAGTTAAATAAAACTTTTATTAAACTTGAAAGGTGTTACAACTACGGTATCGGTTACAAGGGATTAATCTCAAATCAATTATTACAAATCTAGAATAAATTCGACATGAACTTTTTCTATTTTTGTAATTAAAAGATCAAATGCTAAATGCGATTTGAGATTAAGTTCTAGGGATTTTAATCCGCTAGATTGATACACAAGAACAAGATAAGTATATCTAGTTGATTGGATTTAACTTTACAATCTAGAAATTGATCTTGAAGTTGCAGATGAGATGAAATATTTTTCTGCTCCTTTTTCTTTTTGTTCTTGAGTTTGTGTTCTGTTTGATTGATTTGTAAATAATAGACTTCTGCTCCTTTTTATCAAACATCCGAATGTAAACATGTACTGGCATGACAATCTTCTTTGGCCAGCAAGACTTTCGGTATGACAAAATTTATAACTAGCAAGACAATTAAAATGAGCTAGCAAGACTTTCGGTATGACTATTGATTGTCATACTGATTGTCATATTAGTTCAAATAAATTGTCTTGCTGAATTAATAACAGATTTTAATCTAAACAGAAATTCTAATAAGACAATTAAATGTATTGGCATGACTTTCGGTATGACTATCAATTGTCATACCGATTGTCATACTAGTTCAAATGAATTGTCTTGCTGAATTTAAGCAGATTTTAAACCAATTAAAATCTTGTAAATCCTTAATATTAATTCTAAATTAATTAATCAATTTAATTCAATTAATCAATAAATTAATCTTTGCAGATTTAATTTATTTTCTTAATTAAATTATATGACTTAATTAATTAATAGAGAATTAATACTAACCCTGAGCAGCATCCATTCTTCTGACAATCTTCTGAAAGTCACTGAGACTTATGAATCAATTCCGCCACTTCAATGCTGACACTCGATGTACTGTCTGGTTCATGAGTGACTAACTTCGGTGACGTTTCTTCATGTCTTGACTTTAATATTCTGATTGAATCCTTGTAATAAATGATACCCTGACGAGATCTCTGTCACTTGATTAAATCCACGATCTTGATTTATATCACTGAGGCATGATCAAATTCTTGAACTTCTTCCAGTGAATCTTCAAGTCTACAGATGAACAATGTTTCTTTATTCTTTGACAGATATTACTTTGTGAGATCTCTCTGATGATAGATCCACTATTTACTTATTACATTCTTATTTGAGTTGAGTTAAATACTCGAATAAACGAGTAGGCTATGACATATGCCTTTCAAAGGGTGATTTGCATGCAAGGGCTTCTATGTAATTTGCTAATTATAACAAATAAAATTTGTAAAGATTTATTTTTATAAAATAAAATACAAGTTCAAAAATTATGAAATTTATGCCATAGAATAACTTGGATTTTTAGAAATTTTATAAAATCACTTTTGAAATTTGTGAACAAAATAACTTTTAAAAGAAAATTTCTCCAAGGTTTAGAATATTCCTTAAAAATCAAAAATAAGAGAAATAAATAAACTTTTGCTTTAAAAAATCATACACTACATAAAGCAAATTTATAATGCAGAAACTTTCATTCACACAAACGTACAACCATTAAGTATAATTACATTCGGCTCTAATATTATACCAAGTCCAAAATTAATATTACACAAAATACCGGTCATAACATCGAACAAAAGTATGTAACAGTAATCAAGTATATTCAATATAATAGACCTTGTTACAATTAAACAGTTGTTCTCTCTAAGTGATGAACAATATCACTAAGAGCTGCTAGGTTATAATGTATAATCTTTCTCGTGAATGATAACACATATAGTGTAAATCATAAGCTGTGTTTATATAGTACATAGTTACAAGATATCTTCTAATTGATATGGAATATAATTTTATCTCCTAAAATATATCTTCTAAGTGTCCAACTCTTCATGCATATCTTCTATTGTTTTAGTCCAGATCCTCTCCTGTAAAACAGCTGCATTCCTTATCTGAAGTATCCTCACTTAAGTCCTGATATAAATCCTGACAACCTTAAGTTCGGATATAAGTTCTGACTTCAGTAAGTTTTGATTTCCAGTACGTCCTGATATTAAATTCTGAAAATAAACACAACAGATTAGACATGACATCACAAATATATCTAACAAAATACAAGAATCATGTTGCAATCATGAATCTAGAATCATATGAACAAAACTCAAGTACAAGATACAAAGCATAAAGGATTTATAAGAAAAGAATTACCCCGCGAATCGCTTACGAGGATTTATCACAATAACGAACAAGCAACCAAGTGAATACGTAAGTGAATAAATAAACGTATCAAGACAATGCAACTTCCCATGTAAGCCATGCAAATCAATTAACCTAAGATGCAATTAGAGAATGCTAATCAAATAGTAATACAAATAGTAAGGTGATGTAGTGAATAGTGAGAAATATGGAAATAATACTTGGCTAAGTATTAGGTTTTGACAAAGGTATGCCTGCTTGATTTGCTACAATATATGCATATTTAATTACACACAAAATCAACAACACTCGTCAAAACATCAAAATCAAGCAACCAACACAACCCCCCCTCTCTCTCCCAAGAACACAATGCTGATTTTCAAGAATAAGGAGGAAAGTAAACTTCAAAACTCATGTTCTCGAGCTTCAAAAATCACAAATATTTAACCACAGCTCCTCCAAATCAAAGATCAGGCTCGTACAAAATTTCAATCCCATTCATTAAATATTCAAGTTATGAAAAATATTTGAAGTTGAGGGTGAATAGGAACTCCGATAATTATTTTTTGGTTTCTTGATTTTTCATGGAAGTTTAAGACTCCTAAAGATAAACCAAGCTCTCTCCAAGTATCTTATTCCTTTATTAATTGTTAACAAGCTTCAATAAAGGTATAAATATCATCTACCCCTTATATTTCTTTATGTTTTAAGCATAATTACAAGAAATGTTCATATGTGACATGATTCTTGAAGAATGGAGTTTGAATTATTAAATCTTGATGGTAAATTGTTATGGGTTGGTGTTGCTCATGTTTACATACATTATATAAACTGACCTTGCAATAATTATGGTGGAATGGATGATTGAGTTGTTGTTAAATAGATTTAACATAGTTAAACCGGAAATCATTACATGTATAGCCGTTATAATGTTTGTGTGCCTTTAGGACTGTTTTGAAGCTTAATTTAGGACTGTAAAACATATTTTTTTTGAACACCAATGGACATGAATATAAATATATTTATTTCTAGTTTGTAACCATATAAATACCGTATGGAGACGATTTACGGATTATGAGAAAAGTTCATTTTAGTGAACGAAGTCGAGAAAACTAAACTGCTACCTAGTGCTGACTTTGAGGGTATAATTGAGGCCCTTACACATTGTTTAAAATTATGAAACATGGCCAGTCTATGACTTATACAGTGAGAAAGCCGTATTTAAAATTTGAGATAAAGATGTTAATATTTCGATTTTATAAAAATATCGGAGTGAAGGTCGCGCAAGGAGAGAATACCAAAAATGACCGCAGCGAGCCAGTGCCTATAAACTGTTGCTTCGGGATTTTTAACCTTCTGACCAGAAAACTAATTTTGAGCCATTTGTTATAAATGTTGTCTAGATCATGCACGTGAAAATGGTGCGTCGATTGAGTTCACGGTTTGAGATAAATTAACATTTTATTGAAAGCGTGATGAATAGTAAAATTCTGTAGTTGACCGGGGCTTTTAAAATATTTTTCACCTATTTAAATTCATATTTTCAAAGTGAAACTTTTATGATAAATAGTAAAATCACTCAAAAAGCTCCTTGAGGTGGTTTTAATATTTTGATATATTAAAAATGTTGGAGTGCGAGTCGCGTAATAGTAACATTCGGTAAAGTCAACTCCAGGCGACCACTTTGACCGTCCATTTCGACCAAGAATTGGTAATTATTTCGAGTCGGTCGAATATTTAATTTTGTAAAGTATTGTACTTATTGGAAAAATAAGTCGTTGAAGTTGTTGATGGGATTAAGAATACTGATTAAGATTATGATATTTGTTGATTAGAAAATACGGAACTAGTGGAAGTCGGAAAGGTATCTTGGACTCTAGGAAAGTTTTCAAACCCTACCTTTTTAAAAATGTTGTGTTGTGCTTGTTTTCAAATAATTGCGAGATATACATAATATTGTATTACGATGTTTTACCAATTATGATATATAATATCATACGATATGTTAATAATTTTGATATATGAATATTACCGGATTTCAATCGATAACGCTAGAGAGTAGCGTTGTATATATGAGGTGTATATTTTAGACCGAGGATCGGTCAATATAGTTTGATGAATACCCGGAAGTATTCCGGAGGTATTTTATATCATAGAATATATTAACGCTAGTTATGATGGGCTCAACCCCGGGGTCAGGAGCTGACATCATTAAATATAACAAACCACAAATATGAACTACAAGATTCTTATTATTATACTAACACGACCCCAAAACCTAGATCCGATCCAGATTCACGTATGATTTAAGCTACTCACTATTACACAACCATTTATTAAAAAAGCTGACACACTAACTTATTCAGCAACTCGTCAGACCGCACATCGTCTAATACGAACTACCTCAGTGGAGCCGGGACCGGAAGGGGATGAAACCCTGTTCTGACTAGGTATGATAGGTCTTCTAGGAATCTGCGATGTATATATATATAACAGGTTGCAAGGGTGAGCATATAATCGCTCAGCAGTACCAACCCCTTTTCGACGAATCAATGACTACCTAAAAGAACTACTTTATGGAATTGCCCTTTTCGGTTGTAATGGTTGACATATGAATATCAAAGTAAAACAGTTAATGTAAATAGTTATAGGAATAGAACTATAAAACAATACAATATCAGTAACCTGTAAATCATTCCCAATGAATATCACAATTTTTATGATTTCGAATCTCGATACGACTTTTAAAATAAATAAATATTTACGTTCCAAAAAAAAAATTATACCGACAATTTTATTTGTTTTTATAAATTTAGGACTCAGAATCGTTCATCACCGTCCACCGTCCACTCGACGAGGCTCATCGTCGATGGCTGTAAAATTTATTGGTGCCCGATAATTCTCGGATTTCTAAATAAATTTTCTCCGATACAAATTAACTCCCCGCACAAAAATCTTTTATTTCACGAAGAATAATCAAAATAATTTCCTGAAGAATAATTGTAAGAAAATAGAATCAAAACCTCGAACCAAAATAACACAATAATTAAACCAACACAATACAGCAATCAAACCAACACAATCGCCGCACACACGCGCCTGATGCGTCACCGCACACACACGATGCACACTCACGCACACAGTAACACATAAACACACAATACCTCCCACACAGATACATACAATCATATATACAGAGACATATAAGCACAGCCTGGGAGGGAGGCTCGACTAACAGGAGATGAAATATACATATATGCTGGAACAAAACCGAACAAAGGAACCATGGTACCAGAAGGTCGCCGGAAGAGGGTGGCGACAACACCTCAGAAAAATGGGGGGAAAAGGGAGAAAAAAAGGGGAGGGAGAAATAAAGAAAAAGAGAGAGAGAGGAGAGTGGAGATATACGGAGAAATGACGAGAGAGATCGAGATGAGAGAGCGGAAGAGATTTCAGAGAGAGACGAATGAAGCGGGGGGTGGGGGTTTTGGGGTGTGGTTTAATTTTTTTTCTTTCAATCCACTGCACTACACATATCATTTGGAATAGATAAGTATCAATTTATTTTTATAAGAAGTTGACACGTGTCTCTGTTATCCCTGAGAGCCTAGTTTCCATCTCGCATAACACATTATATCGAACAATCTGTCACGCCCCCAACTTAAACAACAAATTAAATATAGCTATTACAAAATTTTAAAAGAGATAACACAACCAAATCCAAGATCTTACAGTTTAGGATTTGGAACAGCCCAACACTACCAACTATTACATCTGATCTTAAATACCGAGTCCTCACACAAACTACTATCACTTATTCTACCTGAGCTCGAACATAAGCATCAGCATCACAGGTCTTACGGGCAGTCTGCTTGAATCTAACCATAGCTGCTAGCTGTAATATCAGGGTAAAGCAAGGAGTGAGCCAAATGCTCAATAAGTGCTAATAGTATGATACAAAACATAAATCGAGATATACATTAAAGAATGACAATGGAAAGACATAACCAATGATAACGAGAGATAAAACTATATGAGATGGCATCATTTTGCTTGTATTAAAACAATTTTAAAATCATGTCTTAATCAAAATCATTTTATGACGCTATGGATTACAGCCGGTGATCAGCCGCGAAGTAATCCCGAACCTCGCTGGGTTCTAAAACATTAATAGGAATCCCTAGGCAACTTTTAAGCCTAATATAAGTGTGGAAAGGACTCGCGTCTCAGTCCAGATCCACTATTCAAAGAAAACATTTATCCCCCTTTGGGACAGAAAACCCACATTTTATTTATTTCAAAAAACTGATGCCGAATTATAACAAAGTCTCTTTTAACAGTAAACATTTTTATCAAGGGATTATAGATCAACTCAAAACACGGGGAAATGGTGCTAACTCTCAAAGCCATGAATCACAAAACTAAACTCTGTTAGGGTAACTGAATGGTTTTCATGTATCAAAGTTTGGACAAGGGAATTTAGTGAGGCTATTGGATATCATGAAAGGAAGTGCCAAATTAGGCTTAAAGCAATGGTTTCTCATCAAAGTTCAAGTGCTGGATCATCAAGAATGTAAGCTTCATGAATACTAAGGGTGTTAAGGTATGAAGAAATGATTTTTAGCTCAGGATATAACAAAATTGACAAGCTTTAGGATAAGAAAGAGGGGTATCAATCAATTAGGGACAACTTTGATAAATATATGGGTTTCAGGTATCAAGGTAAGGTTCTATATGGGTTCAAGTATCAGGATGAGATATCATTACTTAGGAATCATCAGCATGTTAATTAAGAGAATCAACTAAGAGTGGTAACTACCCTTTCCTTTATCATGGCATTCAAATTAGTTTAGTATACTATCATGAATAAGACTTTTGAACTACTTGCAATACGTACTCGAGGGTTCATGGCATTTCTATATGATTCAAAGATAAACGTAAGATACGCTTGATTTAATATATCAAATGACAAGGATAGTTGTAGCAATGTATGAATTATTAGCAGTAAATACGAAGGTCAAGTTGAATCACTTGCCTTGAGAAAGGCTGGTCTGGTCTGACTGGTAGGAGCAACTGGAGCTTCACTCGACCTTTATGGCAAGTTTTCCCTCGTCTCGAGATCCTACATAAATAATAATAATCCTCATTATACTATATTCTTACCAACTTAACCTATTTACAACCCGAAATTAAACACGGATGGCACTTAGGCCTATATGCACTTAATTTTGTATTCACTTTTAAATTACAATTGTACACACATAGCCACATAATCATATATCATATATTAATACCAAAACAACTCCATATACACCATAATGCAACACTAGGCTTGGATGATCTCGACTCACAACTTAAGTCACTTGGTCGCTAAACTAGACAAAGTCTTCTAATTTTGGCTTCCTAACTTGACGTGCCTTTACTAAACTATCCAAGACCTATTGACCCTCACTTGTGCCTTTTATTCTTCTGACCTTATACTATCTTACAACTATGGTGGTCGACCTAATACTCACTCCTAAGTGTTCTAAAACTATGTGATAAGTGAAAGTGCTCACTGGTGCAAATTTCAGAATGACAACTATGGTTTCTTGAGTGCATTGGACACTCTTAAACTACAAGTTTTCCTTCAAACCTTTTACACAAGACTCTCCTGACCTAAGGGCATCTCACAAACTTGATGTGGCTCAAGGGCCTATCTTGGGCCTTCTTGGGCCTAAGCTAAAAGTCCAAGGTTCCCCTGTTTTTTGGGCAGAAAACGGCCTGACTTGAATTAACTTGTGACACATGGTTCTAACTCATATCCTATGAACTATGGTTGGGAAAACTTCTCTGACACTCCCTCTAACTAAGGCCCAACAGGGCCTAATGAGGGCCTACCCATGACATGGTCAAATCTCCATATTTCTAAGTTACAACCAAACTGTTCCCTGCTGGACAGATCAATACTAACTTCTGGTGGCTTAGGCCTCAAAGTTCACATCAATGACATGGTCAAAACTCACTCTAAACCTCAGGGTGCTAAACTGATTTTCTGCAGAAACTATAACTCTCATTTCTCCAAGGTTTTGACTTGACAAACTCAACTACCAACAACCCAATACTCAAACCAAGACTTAAACATGGTAATCTACTGGACTAACTCCCTTATTCTCAAAATAACCTTGGGTGAGATCATCCTTACCTAAGGTACAATTATGGAAAAACAAACGAAACTACACTTCACAAATCACAAATCTTCATGCTTTTGAAACAACAAGATATGCATTTTTATAAAAGATAACCACGAATTATTACCATGCAACAAGAAGCATAAATCAATATTAACACATTATTCCTACTGAAATTAAGGCTCACTACCAAAATCTTTCCAAATGATCAAAATCTTACAACATTCTAAGAGAAATCCACATGCATGCATGTCCTCGGGTTTTGCAAACCAAAACAACACATTTTCTACATATATTCTATCATAAAATTGACATGCAAGCCTAGCATAAGCTATACCTAGATGATCTCTTAGCATGCAAAGAGTTTTATCAAATTTTCACCACAAAATTCAAGTCATTATCACATAAACATGCAAAAATTGAGTTAGGCAACAAGATTAGTCTTAAGGACCATTCATTCGGCTCCCATATGGTCATGGCCGAATGAAATGGATAGGAATGGCCATTTAATCATCAAGAGTTTCCCTCTCAAGACTTGGCACTTCTACATTCCTTGTAGTCCTCTAAAAAATAACCCTAAACTCACAAGAATCAAGGTTGTATTTTGAGTTTCACTAGAACCTTTACATGCAACCTTTAAACTTAAACTTTCTACTCAAAACTCTTTGAAATATGAGTGATCATGGTATGGGAAGTAACATTTACTTGTGTAAAGAGTGGAAGCTTGGTTGAGGAATGAAGAAAAATGGGGAGGGGATGGTTCTCTGCTAAACCTGAGAGTGAGAGAGGGAGGGCCGAGAGTGAGGGAGGAGGAGGGAGAGAAGAATGAGTGTGGTGTGGGTGATGAGTGAAAATGATCATGTCTTTGCTTGTTTTATGGTTTTTGTATTGGCAAAAGTGAGTGGAAATAGGAATTGACATGATTAGCCTTCCTTTTGAACTTGGTTCAATTTGCATGGAAGGGTAAAGAAGGCATTTGGCTAGGAAATAAGAGTTAGTGGGGTGGTTATTGACTCTTTAGCCCTTTTGGAATGTATGGAAGGAATTTGCATGCAAGGATAACTATGTAATTTGCTAATTATATTTATAAAGATTTATTTTTATAAAATAAAACACAAGTTCAAAAATTATAAAATTTATACCATAAAATAACTTGGATTTTTAGAGACTTTATAAAATCATTTTCAAAATTTGTGAACAAAATACCTTTTAATAGAAAATTTTTCCAAGGCTTAGAATATTCCTTATAAATCAAAATAAAGAAATTAAATAAATTCTTGCTTTGAAAAATCATATACTACATAAAACAAATTTATAATGCAGAAATTTTCACTCACACAAACGTACAATCATTGAATATATTTTCATTCGGCTTTAAAATTATACCAAATCCACAAATAATATTACACGAAAATACCGGTTGTAACACAATCTACAATTAAAATTGATCGGGAAAAGTACCAAATAATTACTAATATTCTCGGAATAATAAAATATGAATAAAATAAAATTTTCATAATTTTTAAACAATTTTTGAAATATAACTCATACCCGAATTTAACGATAAAATGAATCAACGTGCGGGTGAATTTGATCAGAAAAATTCCCAAAATAATTTTAAAATTCTCGAAATATTCCAAACTTAATAAAATATGAGTTTCGTAAAATTTTTGAAGCATCTTGGAATTAAATACTAAATTTACACTTAAATGCAATTAGAAAATCATTTAAAGATAAATAATTAATGAAATCCCAAAAATAATTATTGAAATTATAAAACATAAAAATAAATTTAGAGATAATCCATATATTTAAGAAAATAAATTTTCAATAAAACCACTTTTAAAAGCGAAAACAAAACAATACGGTTCAATAATTAATTATATAAATAATCCCTGTACACCAATGATCACACATAAAATAATAATAAGACAACGCACAGCTGACAGAACCAATACACATATTTTATTTATTAAAATATTCTACAATTACACTTTTAAATCATACAAGAAAATATAAGAGTCATTATATCTTTCCCCTTAAAACGATTCTGTCCCCAGAATCTGACCTAACTAAACAAATGAGGATATTTGTCAAGCATGTCTGACTCTAGTTCCCAAGTAGACTCTTCTACTCGAGGATTTGTCCAAAGCACTTTTACTAAGAAGACTGATTTATTTATAAGGACTCGCTCTTTACGATCTAAAATCTTGATTGGTTGTTCCACATAGGATAAATCTGGCTGAAGCTCGATTGGTTCATACTTTATAACTTGATTCGAATCAGGGATATACTATTTCAACATGGACACATGGAACATATTATGAATATGCTGCAACTGCGGCGGCAACGCTATCTCATAAGCGACTTTCCCTATTTTCTTTAAAACTTTAAATGGTCCTATGTACCTTGGGCTGAGCTTACCTTTCTGAACAAATCGAACCAATCCTTTCCAAGGTGATACTCCTTAGTAATACCAACGATCCTACTTCGAAGTTCATATCCTTTTGATATAAATCATCATTCTTTCTCTGTCTATCTTGGGCTGCTTCTAACCTTTTTTGAATCAATATCACTGCCTCCTTGGTTTGTTGACCTAGCTCAGGACCTAATACTTTCTTTTCTCCTACTTCATCCCAATACAATGGTGATCTACATTTACGTCCATACAAGGCTTCATAAGGTGGCATTCCAATGCTGGCATGATAACTATTGTTGTATGAAAATTCAATTAAAGGTAGGTGGTCATCCCAGTTTCCTTGAAATCCAAAGTACAAACTCTTAACATGTCTTCTATGGTCTGGATTGTTCTCTCAATCCGACCATCCATATGGGGATGATAAGCGATACTCATATTTAGTTTGGTCCCTATAAATTCTTGAAACTTAGTCCAGAACCTGGAATTGAATCTTGGGTCTCAATCTGATACAATGGAAACAGGGACTTCATGCTTGGTTACGATTTCATCCAAATACAACTCAACTAAATTTTCCAAAGAATATCTTTCGTTGATTGGGAGGAAATGTGCTGACTTTGTCAAATTGTCGATAATTACCCAAATAGCATCGTGATTGGCTCTAGTCCTTGGCAATCCCACTACGAAATCCATTGCAATCTCTTCCCATTTCCATTGGGGAATCTCTAGGGGTTGTAACAATCCATTTGACCTTTGGTGTTCTGCTTTTATAATCTGGCACACGTGATATTTACTAACCCAATTTACAATTTCCTTCTTTATTCCTGGACACCAGAAGTTCTTCTTTAAATCTTGATACATTTTAGTGCTCCCAGGGTGGATGGAAAACCTAGAGTTATGCGCTTCGCATATAACTTCATTCTTCAGTTCTGTCATATAGGGAATCCAAATTCTGGAAGAAAATCTAAACATACCTTGGCCATCCTTTTGGGTACAAAGTTCTTCTCCTGTCAGATTATCCAATCTTGCTCCATAACTTTCTCTTGACATATTTTGATCTTGTCCATCAATTCTGGTTGAAATGTAATCTCATATAATTGCTCCTTTTCTTTCGTCGGTACTTGAACTTTGATCTCCATCATCTCCAAGTCTCGTGCTAATTGTAACACCCTCCAAATCCGGGGTATAGATTTGGGGTGTTATTAACAACAATTACCAACTAAATCTGTACAAGTGGAATATAAATATAATAATTACCCCGAACTATCACTACTCAGGATCTTTTAAGGTCTGAGTTTAAAAACAAGAATCACACACTACACTTTATTACAAACCCAACTAAATAAAACCTATCTCAAAAACTATCTTTGATACAAAACTTTATTCTATCTACAGTTTCACTACACAACTTTTATTCAAACTACACAAGACTTTTATTCAACCCAATACTACTACTTATCCTGCTACACCTGATCTGGCAATTCAAAGCTCTCTTCGGGAATAGGAAGGAACACTCTTGGTATAAGAGGGTCCCGCTGCTTGACTCGCTTCTTGACTATGCGGGTCCTGATGGGTTTCATTTCTACCTTAACTGTAAAACAATAGGAGTAACAATAAAAAGGGATGAGCCAAAATTGCTCAACAAGCCTGCAAAAGTATATATATATATATGGTATAGAAAGAGAAATAAGAGAAACAATAAGCTGCTGGTTGTAACAACCATCTGTATCTGTATCGAATAGTAATTTGCCAATGATGGCGAGTGCCAAATGAACAAGACTGGAAACAAGAACCAACATATGCACTATAATCTGCTGATCAGTCAGAATATAGTGCGGATCTATACCCAACTGCATAGACCCAACCAACATAAGGAGTACTCAGGCAACTATGGCCTATTAATTAATGGTCTGGGAAAAACCCAGCCGCTATAGTAACCATCCAGTCCAAGGCTGAGCATCCGGAACAATCGGTATGCTATTGATATATCCCAACACCAGGATATACCAGAGTATATGTAGGGTAAAAGAATTGAAATATGAACAGGGAATTCAATAAATTGGGTAAATCAAGAATTGAAATGAAACTGGAACAAGTAATAATAAATGGATAATAGTGTATATGAACAATGATTATCAAAGAGAATTGATACGATAGAAAAGAAATATAAATCACTATTCTGAATTTAAAATAGGGGAAAAACTTGCCTTGCGCGTACTTAACCTGGTTTAACTCACTGCCTTCTGACCCTAGCTTGCTCTGCCTTGCTAACACTGAACAAATCATGGGAAGATAGGTGTTTAGATAATTTACTATATACGTGTATCTTGAATTGATATCACATAACCTTATCAGTCTACCCATGCGTTTCTATCTAACTCGTATATATACATATACATTTATATAGCACGTCTATTCACAGAATCACATAAAGCACGTAGCACATAAAGCACATAATTAATTTCTAGATTTATAATTATTTTTAGAATCAATTCTAGGCTTATACTTGCGTTAACTAGTCTTATCTGATTTTATTATAATTTTTCGGGATTTATTCGGCTCAATTATACCCCTACTAGGACCTACGAACTATCAATTATCACCAAATTACTCTCTTTTGGAAGAAATTATAACTTACAACTATTTTTATTAGATTCGTCTCATTTTTCTGAGTCTAGGGGTCCTCGTTTCGCTCAAATCGGATTAACGGTTGAATTATTATCAATTAAACACTGATAATTCAATTTATTGGTCAATATAAATAATTATTTTAACCTCTTAAATCCTAAAATAATTTTTAAATAATTATTTAAGAAAAATCAAAGTCAAAAATAATTTTTTTATAATTTTTGGAGTTAAAACGAAGAAGTTACGATTTATTGAAAATTATGTGATTAATTATCGAAATAATTAATCACTTTTTAAATATTTAATAAATAAATAACTAAATAAATAACTAATAAATAATTAATAATTACTTATTTAATAATTTAAAATAATAAATTCCTAATTATTAGAATTAATCACAATTTATTAGAAATTATTATTATTTATTCGATCAGATCGATTATTTACAAATAATCAATCGATTTAATTAACCGATACGCTATTTATCAAATAACTACGAATTACTCGAATTATAAATCACTTAACGATTAATCACTCGTATAATTATGAGCTACTCGCAATTCTCGCCTAATTATCGAATTATTCTATTATTATTAAAACCCGTACGATTCGCTAAACAGATAATTACCGATAACTATTTATACGGTACGAATAATTATTACAATATTATTCGAATAACTAACGCTCCAATAATAATTCTAATTATCGAATCATTATTCGCACTATTAACTAATTATTAGATTATTAATTACCTCACTTAATTATTTCTAATCTTTATTCACTAATTAATTACCTAATTATTAATTAATTACCCAATTATTAATTAATTAGATAATTAATAAATAATTAGATAAATTATTAAATAATTAATTAAATAAATAAATTCAAATTTATAATTAAATAAAATAATTCAGAAATTATAAATACTATTTTTCATAATATAAAACTAATTTTTAATTAATTATTAGAATTATTAAAACTGATTTTTACTTACTAAAATATAAATAAATAATTAATTTATTCAGAAACACAAAAACATAACAGGATTTAGGGTTTTTAGGATTGAAACCGGGTCGAAACCGGGTTGCAAACCGGGTCGTCCCCGACCCGATCGGGTCGGGAAGAACACCGCCCGCATTCCCAGAATCCGACGCCGGCGGAGATTTTCCGGCGAACCAAACGCTCGATTCCAGGTTCTTCTCGAAGCATAACAACACAACGACATCTCCCCTTCTGCTTCCTGGCCTTTCCCCGTCCTCCTTCCTCGTCGAACACCGCCGGAGACGAAGAACAACGGCGGCGTCGCCGTTTTTCCGACGAACCCAAAACCAAAGCCAAACACCACGAATCCGGTACCAAACTACTCCCTATTCGACGATCTACAACCTCATGGCAACGAAATCATTAAACAATCAACAGAAATTCAAACCCGAATTCGCGATTAAAACCCGAAAATATGAAAGTAAAATCAGATAATCAAACATTAAAACTAATTACATAATCAAAAACTACGATTCTTGGGCTTCAAAACGGATACTTACACTAACGATTTGGACTCCGGAATCACGATGAAAATCGCCTTTGATCCTCCTGCTCTGTTCTTCACAAAACCCTAACCCTAATTTCTTTTTCTTTTTATTTTCTGATTTTTCTGAATACTAACTGATTTAATTACTAATAAATCGTGTATTTATATTTATGAAAATAATACCCCTAAGTAAAATTAAGGGTCTAATTACACTCCTAATAAAAATATTTGGCCCCAATTTTTATAATTTTTGGGTATTAATAATGAATTTTTAAATATCCAATAAATACAAAATAAATACTAAAAATTCCCAAAAATTGTGAAAAATACAAAAATACAAAGAAAAATGATATATGATAATTTCATGATCATATAAAATAAAAATGTGATTTTTGTGGGGTTTTTGGTACCCGAAGGGGTCCGGAAAAGTCGTTTTTCGCGAAAAAGGTCAATTTGTAAAACGTCTAGGGGTTCAGAATAGCGATATGGGATAGGACATTTTTGGTAAAATAGGGCCAATGATTTTGTTTGAAATACGGGCTTTTAAAACATAGTTTTGAGCTGTACAGGTTTTGATATAATATATATATAACTGACGATAAAACGCTCAATAAATATCCAAAACACGTTTGGATCAAAACAACCAACACATAACACATAGCAGTTAGGTTCAACGACTTAACACATTTAATCACATAATAATACACATAATTTATCATTATTATAATATAATACAAGCGTAATTCCTCGGTCGTTACATTCTCCCCCCCTTTAACAAGATTCTGTCCTCAGAATCACATTATGCAAATAACTGAGGATACCTTTCTAACATTTCACTCTCAAGCTCCCAGGTTGATTCTTCAACCACTGGGTTTCTCCATAAAACTCTCACTAATGACACAGACTTATTTCTTAATATTCTCTCTTGCCTATCTAGAATTCTTATTGGCTGCTCTACATATGACAAATCTGCCTGAAGTTCTACTGGTTCATATTCTATTACATGCCTTGTATCAGGATTATACTTCTTAAGCATAGATACATGAAATACGTTGTGAATGTGCTGCATATGGGGTGGTAGAGCTAACTCGTACGCAACCTTCCCAATTTTCTTCAAAATCTCAAATGGTCCAATGTATCGTGGCTTCAATTTTCCTTTATTGCCAAATCTGGTCAATCCTTTCCATGGCGATATTTTGAGCAATACGCGTTCTCCCTCCTGATAGTCCACATCCTTCCTTGCTTGGTCTGCATATCTGCTTTGCCTGTTTTGTGCTGTCTCGATTCGTTTTCGAATGAGTTTAATCTTTTCTTTTGTCTGCTGAATTAATTCTGGACCCAAAATCTTGCGTTCTCCAACTTCATCCCAATGCACTGGTGATCTGCATTTCCTTCCATATAATGCTTCATACGGTGGCATTCCAATACTGGCGTGATATCTGTTATTATAAGAAAATTCCACTAGGGGTAAATGTTCATCCCAACTACCTTCAAAATCGATCGCACAAACTCGTAACATGTCTTCAATCGTTTGAATTGTCCTTTCACTTTGACCGTCAGTTTGCGGATGATAGGCTGTACTCATATTCAACTTCGTTCCTAGACATTCTTGGAATTGTCTCCAAAATCTTGAATTGAAACGAGGATCTCGATCCGATACAATTGATACTGGTACTCCATGACGCATCACAATTTCTTTAAGATATAAATGCACTAGCTTGTCCAATGAAAATCTCTCATTAATTGGAAGAAAATGTGCTGATTTCGTCAATCGATCAATAATAACCCAAATTGCATCGTGATTGGCTTTCGTCCTTGGAAGTCCCACTACGAAATCCATCGCTAGATGTTCCCATTTCCATTCTGGAATGTCTAATGGTTGCAATAACCCACTCGGACGTTGATGCTCTGCTTTAACTTGCTGGTATATGTAGCATTTACTCACCCATTCTGCTATCTCCTTCTTCATATTCGGCCACCAAAAGTTTTCCTTCAAATCGTGATACATTTTCGTGCTTCCTGGATGAATGGAATACTTCGAATTGTGCGCATCTCGCATAATTTCTTCTTTTAATTCTACCACGTTAGGAATCCAGATTCTTGACGTAAAACGTAAAATTCCTTCATTATCTTTCTGAGTTGTAATCTCTTCTCCTGTTAAGTTGTCGTCTTGACTCATCACTTTATCTTGACAATGGCGGATCTTTTCTAGCAACCCTGGTTGAAAAGTCATAGCGTAAATAGTTCCTGCAGATTCATGAGGAATACAAATCTCAATTTCCAATTTGTCGAATTCTTTAACCAATTCTTCACATGAAGTTAATCGATTCAATCTTTCTTTTCTGCTTAGTGCATCTGCTACAACATTTGCTTTTCCTGGATGATAACTGATTGTAACATCATAATCTTTAATTAATTCCAGCCATCGACGTTGTCGCATGTTCAGTTCCTTTTGCGTGAAGATATACTTCAGACTTTTATGATCCGTATAGATTTCGAACTTTTCACCATACAGATAATGTCTCCAAAGCTTCAATGCAAATACAATTGCTGCCAATTCCAGATCATGCATAGGATATTTCTGCTCATGAGGTTTAAGTTGTCTCGACGCATATGCAATGACGTTACCATGTTGCATCAACACACATCCTAAACCACGATATGAAGCGTCACTGTAAATAACAAAATCTCCTTGCTCGTCTGGCAGTACTAATACTGGTGCAGTCACCAACCGATTCTTCAACTCTTGAAAACTTTCCTCACATTTACTATTCCATTCGAACTTTTCACTTTGTCGAGTTAATTTGGTCAACGGTGTTGCTATCTTCGCAAAATCTTTGACAAATCTTCGATAATATCCTGCCAAACCTAAGAAACTTCGAACCTCTGTCGGCGTCTTTGGTCTTTCCCAATTCAACACAGCTTCAATCTTTGCTGGATCAACTTGAATGCCTTCTCTGCTGATGATATGCCCTAGAAACTGCACTTCTTTCAACCAAAATTCACATTTTGAAAATTTTGCATAAAGCTGCTCCTTTCGTAATATCTCCAATGTCGTTCTTAAATGCGCTGCATGCTCTTCTCCCGTCTTTGAGTAGATCAAAATGTCATCAATAAATACAATGATAAACTTATCCAAATACTTCTTGAATATTCGATTCATCAAATCCATAAACGCTGCAGGTGCATTCGTCAATCCAAAAGCCATCACAAGAAATTCATAGTGTCCGTACCTCATTCTAAATGCTGTCTTTGGAATATCTTCGGCCTTGATCTTTAACTGATGATAGCCTGATCGTAAGTCGATTTTCGAAAACCATGCTGCTCCTTTTAATTGATCAAATAAATCATCGATACGAGGTAAAGGATATTTATTCTTGATAGTTAACTTGTTCAGCTCACGATAATCAATACACAGTCGCATACTACCGTCCTTCTTTTTCACGAACAATACTGGCGCGCCCCATGGGGATACACTTGGCCTTATAATTCCTTTGTCAAGAAGTTCTTGCAACTGCTTTGCTAATTCCCTCATTTCAACAGGTGCCATTCGATATGGAGCTTTTGAAATTGGTTCGGTCCCTGGCGTCAAGTCAATAGTGAACTCGATTTCTCGATCTGGTGGAAGTCCTGGTAATTCGTCTGGAAAAACATCAAGAAATTCACAAACTACAGGAATATCTTCAATCTTCAAATTTCCCTTATCCGCATCCCGTACATAGGCTAAATAAGCTTGACATCCTTGACGTAGCAATCTTCTCGTCTGCATTATTGATAGGAATTTCTGCTTTTGCTTCTCACCTTTAAATATTACCGTTTCATTTTCTTCAGTTTGCAATTTCACTCTCTTATTCGCACAGCCAATTTGAGCATTATTACTAGATAGCCAATCCATTCCTAGAATAACATCAAACTCCCCTAACCTAAAAGGTATCAAATCAACTGAAAAATGACATCTTCCTATCTCAATATCACAACTCGGGCATACTCGATCTACTGCAACCTGATCATTATTCGCTAATTTTATGACTAACACTTCATCCAACCACTGAACCTCACAATCTATCTTAGAGATAAAAGCTTCAGAAATAAAAGATCTAGTAGCTCCTGAATCAATCAATACCAAAACATTTACGGAATTTATAGGAAGTGTACCTGCAACCACATTCGGACTCTGTACCGCTTCCTTTATTGACATGTTGAAAGTCCTTGCTTTGGGCTGATGTTGTTGTGGTAATGGGGGTGGAGGTAATGCTAAAACTCTTGGAATACTAGCAGCCATTGCAATTCCCCTACAGTCTCTGGCGATATGTCCTTTTCTCCCACATTGAAAACAAGTAACTTCTGCTTTTCCCATCGGACATTCTCCAGAATAGTGTCCCCTTTGCTTGCACTTGAAACACGTGACATTTGGCTTGTTGCAAATTCCCGTATGCTTTTTACCACACGTTCTGCAATCAGGTACAGGCGGTCGAATAAGCCTTTGCTGAGTTGGGGCAGGTAGTCGATTACCCATCCTCTGGTTGTTTTGTTCTGGCCTCCTAAAGTTTACTTTTCCTCGAGCTTGAAATCCCGGCCTTTTGTTAAAACGATTCTGAAAATTCCCTGGTCCTTTCTCTTTCTGAGCTGCTTCGCTTTCTCCTTCAATAATCATAGCCTTCTGAACAACAGCCGTATAAGTTGTAAATTGAAACACAGCTACCCTGCTACGAATCCATGGTTTTAGTCCTTGCTGAAATCTCTTGGCCCGCTTCTCGTCCGTATCCACCTGCTCTGGAACAAACCTTGCCAATTCAGTAAACTTGGTCTCATAATCCGCAACCGATAAGTTGTCTTGTTTCAGCTCCAGGAACTTGATCTCCATCTGGCTCTTCATAAATGAGGAAAATGTTTCTCCAAGAAAAGATCAGTAAATCTATCCCAGGTCACCACACCTTCTTCTTCCAAAGCTTTCTTCGATTCCCACCAGTAATTAGCTTCGCCTTTCAGGAAATAGCTAGCAAAATCCGTCTTCTGCTCTTCCTCAACCTTTACCAATGAAAAAGCCTTTTCCATCTCTTTCAGCCAAGCTCTCGCTTTTGTAGGATCCGTGGAACCCATAAATTCCGGTGGCTTCACCGACTGAAATTGCTTGAAAGTGGTCGTAGGCGCTGCTGGTGGTACTTGATGTCCTGAATGAGCGGCTTGCTGTAACATCTGTTGCTGGAACTGCTGCTGTTGCTGCTGCATTTGTTGTTGCATCATCAACTTTTGCTGTTGCATAAGATTAAACATCTGATCCATCTGTTTATTATTGTTTTGACCCTCGGTGTTCCCATTCGATGAATCGGGTTGTGCTTTTCTTTTAGGTGCCATCTTTCTGGTAAATAAACAATGATCTTCTTTAATAACAGTATATTAAACATATATTAAAACAGTCGATTTGAGGAAATAAAACAGCTTATTAAATAACTGAATAGATAAAACAGTATTATGTTTTTTTTTAAAACATAAGGGTACAACATGATCGTAAATAAAACTACATTTGTAAATATGCAATGGTACTGAAATAAATATAAATGCTTAAATAACTGAAAATAAAATAAAGAAAACGTGCAAAAGATCATCTCGTATATATATATAGGTAGAACACCAGCTACAGGTGTCAGTGCTTGATATAAAAACCTATGATATAATAGTCATACTGCTACTACTACTATCGGTTAAAGTCAGTAACTACACTCATACAAACTAGTTATACAATACTATGCTGCCTCTATCTACAAAATATACATAATACAACACTCATCGATCTGCTAGTCTCAAAATCCTGGTGGTACGTGGCTCAACTCCTCCTGCAATGCCTCTAGCACTGCCTCGATAAGTCCCAATGCTCTGCGATATGCTGTCTCCGCACTAAGATCCTGCTGTCTCAAATCAGTAAGCTGCTGCGAACTAACCTGGTGAATATGATGTAGCCTCTCTCTCAGTATGTAATCCGGTGGTAATGCTCTGACAGGACCATCCGTCTGTGTCTCATACAACCCAAGGATCTCCCTACACTGGTTCTGCCATATAATCCTCTCCTCCCTCTCTGCCTGAAAGCGCTGGTAAGTCACGGTATGATGCTCCCGAAGATCAGTGCTGGAACCTCGAGAAGGTAATGGTCCATCCACCACGATTTCATCCATAAACTCTGACTGAGGAAACTGATAAACTCCTGGAACAGGTGCATAAATGGCTAATGGGGCAGGAAATAATACAGGCTGCTCCATAGGCGCATACACTGGCGGCTCTGCCTCTGGCTCCATATGTGGCATCTCTGGAATCTCGACTGGTGGCATAGGAATCTGAGGCTCTAAATCCTCCCACTGCGGAAGATCAACCATATCAGGAATATCGAACCTCGGGAACTCTAATGGTGGAAAATCTGGTATCTCTGGCTCAAAATATGGAAAATAATCTGTAAAACCTGGTACCTCTGGGGGAAGTGGTATCTCTGGTGCTGGCTCAGGTGGCAATGGAGGTAAGATCTGCTCTGACACTGGGGCTACTACCGGTGCATCCACGAGATCTGTCTCGGTCCTCTCCGTAGACGATGATAAAGAAGCCATCTAATATACATAAAAATAATAACACAAAAACAATCAAATCACAATCCTAAACTCATAACTTCTAATCACATAGACAAACAATCCTAACACTCTTAATCTCATCCTATCTCATTTTCCTATCTTATCTTAGCCCTAACGTTCTTGTTTTCAAAGGTCAAACCTAAGCTCTGATGCCAACTGTAACACCCTCCAAATCCGGGGTATAGATTTGGGGCGTTATTAACAACAATTACCAACTAAATCTGCCCAAGCGGAATATAAATATAATAATTACCCCGAACTATCACTACTCAGGATCTTTTAAGGTCTGAGTTTGAAAACAAGAATCACACACTATACTTTATTACAAACCCAACTAAATAAAACCTGTCTCAAGAACTATCTTTGATACAAAACTTTATTCTATCTACAGTTTCACTACACAACTTTTATTCAAACTACACAAGACTTTTATTCAACCCAATACTACTACTTATCCTGCTACACCTGATCTGGCAATTCAAAGCTCTCTTCGTGAATAGGAAGGAACACTCTTGGTATAAGAGGGTCCCGCTGCTTGACTCGCTTCTTGACTATGCGGGTCCTGATGGGTTTCATTTTCTACCTTAACTGTAAAACAATAGGAGTAACAATAAAAAAGGATGAGCCAAAATTGCTCAACAAGCCTGCAAAAGTATATATATATATATGGTATAGAGAAAGAGAAATAAGAGAAACAATAAGCTGCTGGTTGTAATAACCATCTGTATCTGTATCGAATAGTAATTTGCCAATGATGGCGAGTGCCAAATGAACAAGACTGGAAACAAGAACCAACATATGCACTATAATCTGCTGATCAGTCAGAATATAGTGCGGATCTATACCCAACTGCATAGACCCAACCAAC
The DNA here is from genome assembly GCF_009905375.1 of Apium graveolens. Classification (NCBI taxonomy): domain Eukaryota; kingdom Viridiplantae; phylum Streptophyta; class Magnoliopsida; order Apiales; family Apiaceae; genus Apium; species Apium graveolens. Next base: position 58,269,465 of record NC_133647.1, read on the forward strand.
ATAAGGAGTACTCAGGCAACTATGGCCTATTAATTAATGGTCTGGGAAAAACCCAGCCTTTATAGTAACCATCCAGTCCAAGGCTGAGCATCCGGAACAATCGGTATGCTATTGATATATCCCAATACCAGGATATACCAGAGTATAAGTAGGGTAAAAGAATTGAAATATGAACAGGGAATTCAATAAATTGGGTAAATCAAGAATTGAAATGAAACTGGAACAAGTAATAATAAATGGATAACAGTGTATATGAACAATGATTATCAAAGAGAATTGATACGATAGAAAAGAAATATAAATCACTATTCTGAATTTAGAATAGGGGAAAAACTTGCCTTGCGCGTACTTAACCTGGTTTAACTCACTGCCTTCTGACCCTAGCTTGCTCTGCCTTGCTAACACTGAACAAATCATGGGAAGATAGGTGTTTAGATAATTTACTATATACGTGTATCTTGAATTGATATCACGTAACCTTATCAGTCTACCCATGCATTTCTATCTAACTCGTATATATACATATACATTAATACAGCACGTCTATTCACAGAATCACATAAAGCACATAGCACATAAAGCACATAATTAATTTCTAGATTTATAATTATTTTTAGAATCAATTCTAGGCTTATACCTGCGTTAACTAGTCTTATCTGATTTTATTATAATTTTTCGGGATTTATTCGGCTCAATTATACCCCTACTAGGACCTATGAACTATCAATTATCACCAAACTACTCTCTTTTGGAAGAAATTATAACTTACAACTATTTTTATTAGATTCGTCTCATTTTTCTGAGTCTAGGGGTCTTCGTTTCGCTCAAATCGGATTAACGGTTGAATTATTATCAATTAAACACTGATAATTCAATTTATTGGTCAATATAAATAATTATTGCAACCTCTTAAATCCTAAAATAATTTTTAAATAATTATTTAAGAAAAATCAAAGTCAAAAATAATTTTTTTATAATTTTTGGAGTTAAAACGAAGAAGTTACGATTTATTGAAAATTATGTGATTAATTATCGAAATAATTAATCACTTTTTAAATATTTAATAAATAAATAACTAAATAAATAACTAATAAATAATTAATAATTACTTATTTAATAATTTAAAATAATAAATTCCTAATTATTAGAATTAATCACAATTTATTAGAAATTATTATTATTTATTCGATCAGATCGATTATTTACAAATAATCAATCGATTTAATTAACCGATACGCTATTTATCAAATAACTACGAATTACTCGAATTAAAAATCACTTAACGATTAATCACTCGTATAATTACGAGCTACTCGCAATTCTCGCCTAATTATCGAATTATTCTATTATTATTAAAACCCGTACGATTCGCTAAACAGATAATTACCGATAACTATTTATACGGTACGACTAATTATTACAATATTATTCGAATAACTAACGCTTCAATAATAATTCTAATTATCGAATCATTATTCGCACTATTAACTAATTATTAGATTATTAATTACCTCACTTAATTATTTCTAATCTTTATTCACTAATTAATTACCTAATTATTAATTAATTATCCAATTATTAATTAATTAGATAATTAATAAATAATTAGATAAATTATTAAATAATTAATTAAATAAATAAATTCAAATTTATAATTAAATAAAATAATTCAGAAATTATAAATACTAATTTCATAATATAAAACTAATTTTTAATTAATTATTAGAATTATTAAAACTGATTTTTACTTACTAAAATATAAATAAATAATTAATTTATTCAGAAACACAAAAACATAACAGGATTTAGGGTTTTTAGGATTGAAACCGGGTCGAAACCGGGTTGCAAACCGGGTCGTCCCCGACCCGATCGGGTCGGGAAGAACACCGCCCGCATTCCCAGAATCCGACGCCGGCGGAGATTTTCCGGTGAACCAAACGCTCGATTCCAGGTTCTTCTCGAAGCATAACAACACAACGACATCTCCCCTTCTGCTTCCTGGCCTTTCCCCGTCCTCCTTCCTCGTCGAACACCGCCGGAGTCGAAGAACAACGGCGGCGTCGCCGTTTTTCCGACGAACCCAAAACCAAAGCCAAACACCACGAATCCGGTACCAAACTACTCCCTATTCGACGATCTACAACCTCATGGCAACGAAATCATTAAACAATCAACAGAAATTCAAACCCGAATTCGCGATTAAAACCCGAAAATATGAAAGTAAAATCAGATAATCAAACATTAAAACTAATTACATAATCAAAAACTACGATTCTTGGGCTTCAAAACGGATACTTACACTAACGATTTGGACTCCGGAATCACGATGAAAATCGCCTTTGATCCTCCTGCTCTGTTCTTCACAAAACCCTAACCCTAATTTCTTTTTCTTTTTCTTTTTATTTTCTGATTTTTCTGAATAATTAACTGATTTAATTACTAATAAATCGTGTATTTATATTTATGAAAATAATACCCCTAAGTAAAATTAAGGGTCTAATTACACTCCTAATAAAAATATTTGGCCCCAATTTTTATAATTTTTGGGTATTAATAATGAATTTTTAAATATCCAATAAATACAAAATAAATACTAAAAATTCCCAAAAATTGTGAAAAATACAAAAATACAAAGAAAAATGATATATGATAATTTCATGATCATATAAAAATAAAAATGTGATTTTTGTGGGGTTTTTGGTACCCGAAGGGGTCCGGAAAAGTCATTTTTCGCGAAAAAGGTCAATTTGTAAAACGTCTAGGGATTCAGAATAGCGATATGGGATAGGACATTTTTGGCAAAATAGGGCCAATGATTTTGTTTGAAATACGGGCTTTTAAAACATAGTTTTGAGCTGTACAGGTTTTGATATAATATATATATATAACTGACGATAAAACGCTCAATAAATATCCAAAACACGTTTGGATCAAAACAACCAACACATAACACATAGCAGTTAGGTTCAACGACTTAACACATTTAATCACATAATAATACACATAATTTATCATTATTATAATATAATACAAGCGTAATTCCTCGGTCGTTACACTAATTCTTCGGCAATCTGAACTATATTCAACCTCTCTTTTATGCTCAAGGAATTAGCTACTACATTGGCCTTACCTGGGTAATAGTTAATAGAACAATCATAGTCTTTAATTAGTTCCAACCATCTTCTTTGTCTCATGTTCAAGTCCTTTTGAGTGAATATATACTTTAAGCTCTTATGATCCGTGTGAATATCACATTTTTCTCCATATAGATAATGTCTCCACAATTTCAATGCAAAAACTATAGATGCCAACTCGAGATCATGAACTGGATACTTCTGGTCATGAGGTTTTAATTGTCTAGAGGCATAGGCGATGACTTTATCATGTTGCATTAGTATACAACCTAAACCCTTTAAACAAGCGTCGCTATATATCACAAAGTTTCCCGTCTCATCTGGCAATGATAATACTGGAGCCGTTACTAACCTCTTCTTTAGTTCCTGGAAGCTTTCTTCATATTTCTCCATCCAAATAAATTTCTCGTTCTTCCTGGTTAGCTTGGTTAACGGACCTGCGATCTTAGAGAAATTCTTTACAAATCTTCGATAATATCCTGCTAGCCCCAGAAAACTTCTTACTTCTGTCAGAGTCTTTGGTTGTTCCCATTTGGATACAGATTCAATCTTTACAGGGTCTACCTTGATACCTTCTTTGCTTACCACATGTCCAAGGAACTGTACTTCTGTCAACCAAAACTCACACTTGGAAAACTTCGCGTACAGTTACTTTTCTCTTAACCTTTGGAGGGAAATCCTTAGGTATGTTGCGTGATCTTCTTGAGTCTTTGAATATATGAGGATGTCATCAATAAATACAATAACAAACTTATCCAAGTACTCCTTATACACCCGGTTCATTAAATCCATAAAAGCTGCTGGTGCATTGGTCAATCCGAATGACATCACCAAGAACTCATAATGGCCATACCTTGTTCTGAATGCAGTTTTAGGTATATCCTCAGGCTTGATCTTCAGTTGGTGGTAGCCAGATCTCAGGTCAATCTTTGAAAAACAACATGTTCTTTTAATCTGGTCAAATAAATCGTCGATTCTGGGTAGAGGGTACTTATTCTTGATTGTCAATTTGTTCAATTCCCTATAATCAAAATATAGCCTCATACTCCCATCCTTCTTCTTCACAAATAACATTGGAGCACCCCACAGAGAAACACTTGGTCGGATGATTCCTTTGTCTAGAAGTTCTTGAAGTTGCTTGGCCAATTCCTTCATTTCTACTGGGGCCATTCGATATGGAGCTTTAGAAACTGGCTCTGCTCCTGGTATCAAATTAATAGAAAAGTCTATTTCTCAATCAGGTGGTAATCCTGGAAATTCTTCCGGAAAGACGTCAGGATATTCTCTTACTATTGGAATCTCATCTAGAGTAGGTGTCTCTTTCTTGGTATCTACCACATGATCCAAATACGCCTTACATCCTTTCCGTAAAAATTTCTTTTCCTACAGTACTTAGAGAAACATTTTGTCCTTCTTTTTTCCTTGATAACTTATCCTTACATTATCTGTTGTATACATGACAATTCTCTTTTTCTTGCAGTCAATACTTTCCTTATATAGAGACAACTAATCCATGCCTAGAATGATATCAAATTCTCCTAACTCAAAAGGTATTAGGTCAGCTGGAAAAGAATGACCTGAAATCTCTATTTTGCACTTAGGACAGAATTGGCTTACAGGTACCTTGTCTTGATTGGCCACTTCTATGGTCAAAGGTTCATCTAAGTCTTTGAATATTAATTGCATTTTATTCACACGGTTTAGGGATTTGAAAGATTTCGACACTCCTGAATCTAGTAAAATGTTAATAGGCACGGAATTAAGAGAAAGCATGCTGCAACTACATCGGAATCATGAAGCGTGAATTTCTTAGTCATTTCGAAAGTTCTGGATCTAACTGTACTTGTTGCTGGCTCTTGAGATGCGCTTCCTCCTATACTGCTCTGGGTAGCTGATTTGCAATTTCTAGCAATGTGTCCCACTTTACCACAGTTGAAACAGGTTACTCCTTGGTTCTCATACTTGCACTCCGTAGAATAATGACCCTTCTGGCCATACTTGAAACAATTGACGTTCTCTCTGCACTGACCATTGTGCTCTTTCCAAACGTCTTACAATTGGCCATCATTTTGTTGGACTTCGTCGGAGTTGAACTGATTGAAGTAGTACTGGGCCTAACTTGTAGGAAATTCTGCCTCCTGAATTTCCTGTCTCTGTTCCTTCCAAACCGTAGCGAAAACTTTTGACTTGTTTCTCCTTGTTCTGACTTCGGAGGCCCACCTTCAAACTTTCTCTTCTTCTCACCTCTTTCCTTAGTGGCTAACCTCTGATAACTTTCTATTACTAGGGCAACCTGAACTACCGAAGTATATGTCTTGAGTTGTAAAGCTACAACTCCACTCCTAATTTATGGCTTCAATCCTTATTGAAACCGCTTCGCTCTCTAAGACTCTGAACTTACATACTCTGGTACTATACGGGCCAACTCTGTGAACTTGGCTTCATACTTTGTGACACTTCTATCTCCTTGCTTCAACTCTAAAAATTCCATCTCCATCTGATTCTGGAGACAATACGGAAAATATTTTTCCAAGAATAGTTCTGTATATCGGGTCCAGGAAATAGGACCTTCTTCTTCCAAGACTCGCACAGACTCCCACCAATAATTTGAATCATTCTTCAGAAAGTAACTAGCATAGTCTGTCTTTAAATAATCATTCACCTTGGTGAGAGCAAAAGCCTTCTCCATTTCCTTCAGCCAGATCCTGGAAGTAACAGGATCTACTTCACCTTTGAATTCTGGGGGTTTCACAGCCTGGAAAGATTTAAAACTAACAGTTTGGGTTGTCCCCCTCAACTGATGTTGCTGTTGGATCTGCAACTGCTGTTGTTGGATTTGTTGTTGTTGTTGTTGTATAAGATATTGTTGTTGTTGTTGTTGTTGTTGATGAAACTATTGTTGTTGCTGCTGGAATTGTTGTTGCTGTTGAGCCAGCTGAGTAGACTGCTGATGCAACAGATCTATCAATTCACTCATGGAGGGATCCCCAACAGATCCGTTGTTGGGTTGAGGATTCTTCTTAGGTTGCATTCTCCTGAAACATAGCAGTAATATATAAGAAAATGGAAATCTCCAAACATTTTATACATATGTGTCAGGAGAGTGCTGCCACAATGAAAATATCCTCATCCTCAGTTATTTGTATCCATCCAGAGTGAATGGCTAAATTCTAGAAATACCAGCAACCGAAGCAACGATAATAGTAACACAGTAATAGCAACGCACAAGTATATGAAAACTGAACAACATAATAAAGCATCTACTATATAACAACCATATAGAAAATCCAACTAGTACAACTGATATCCAACTACTAGATCATCCGAATACACAACAAAATTGGTTGATATAATAGCCTACATCTACTACATGCCACAACAACATAATGTACATATAAAAGCAAACTACAGAACTCCTGAGGTAACCAGATATGAGCTCTGTCTACTATTGCTGCAACTCCTCTCTAGCAACTGCCATTGCCACCAGTGGTAACCAACTCGTACACTAACCATTTAACAAAATCCTAGTACTGGATAGCCCTAAACTTAGAGCTAATGAAAGGGTCAATAGATCTCGCTTGCTCGACAGCACTCTGGGTCAAGGTCCTTGCTCTAGCCTGGATTTCGGGTGAGGGGACAGGAATACCCTGGAAGGGTCCAAATGGCACTCGATCAAGATGTGCTGCCAACTCTGGGATTTGCTCCCTGATCAAAGATCTTTTCACCGCCTGCTGAACATGATACATAATGGGAGATGAAGTACCTGTAGGAGCAAAGGGAGGGACTGGAGGTCTAGAGAAGGAAGAACTAGGTCCACAACTCGGGGGAAAATCTCTAACAGCTAACACTTACCTCCGCACCCAACAAGGACGGGCACTAGGTCCAGGTATATCTCTCGGGACAAACTGAGGCACTGGTGGGGAAGGCAAGGGAGTCTCATCGGCTACAACATCTACTGTCCTCTTTGAGTCTGAGCTATCTGAATCAGATCTGTTCTCCCGGGATAGAGAACTGGATATCATTATGGGCCACTGTCAACAATATAAATATATAGGAAAAACACAATAAGGTAAAGGCAGTTCTATCAAAACATCAATAGATTCTAGGGTAACGCCTTCGGAACCCTCGACTGACACTTAGGTTCCCTCCTCTAAATGAGTTGCTGACTCACACTTTAGGACACAGTTTCTACACCTTTTTGACTCAACTCCTAACCTAAATCAAGGAGTCTAACCTATAGCTCTGATACCAACTGTGACGTCCTCAACCCCGGGGTCAGGAGCTGACGTCACTAAATATAACAAACCATAATTATGAACTACAAGATTATTATTATTATACTAACACGACCCCAAAACCAAGATCCGATCCAGGTTCAAGTATGATTTAAGCTACTCACTATTACACAACCATTTGCTAAAAAATCTGACACAATAACTTATTCAGCAACTCGTTAGACCGTACATGGTCTGATACAAACTACCTCAGAGGAGCTGGGACCGGAAGGGGATGAAACTCTGTTCTGATCATGTCTGATAGGTCTTCTAGGCATCTGCAATATATATATCAGGTTGCAAGGGTGAGCATATAATCGCTCAGCAGTACCAACATATGAATATCAGAGTAAAACAGTTATAGGAACAGAACTATAAAACATTACAAGATCAGTAACTTGTAAATCATTCTGAAACTCTGTCAAAACAAAACAATAGTAAAAATGGATATCACTGACTATCATGCTCTTAATAAAATAATGTAGTTGTGTGCTGATTAGGCTATCAACACCAGAGGGCTCCATCTGCCATCCTATAAACCTGTTCCGGAACTCAGAGACTAGCTAGGTCTCTAACTTGCCGGACTAATCAGTTATGTAGTGCGCGCAACCGAGTTAGCCGCTTACGCAATCTCAATAGGCCACTCTGGCCCTTATGTATCCAATATCTGATCGTTTTTATCCAGTTTTCAAATCACTTGTACTTATCTCAGTTTAAAATCGTCCATTTATCAGCACACGTAAAATTGGTTCACAAATCATTTTCATATGGGATAATTCTCGGGTTTCCAAATAAATTTCACCGATACAAATTAATTCCCCGCACGAAAATCATTTATTTCACGAATAATTCTCAAAAAAACCTCCTGCAGAATAATTGTAAGAAAATCGAATCAAAACCTGAAACCAAAACCCGAAACCAAAGTAACACAGTAATTAAACCAACACAATACAACAATTGAACCAACACAGCACACACACAAGGCACACACTCACGCATACAACAACACACAGACACACAACACCTCACATACATATACACACAAGCATTTATACAGCGACATATATACATATATGCTGGAACAAAACCGAACAAAGGAGCCATATTACCGGAAGGTCGCCGAAAAAAGGGCGGCGACAACACCTCAGAAAACCGGGGAGAAAAGGGAGAAAAGAGGGGGAGGGAGAAATAATTAAAAAGAGAGAGAAGAGTAGAGATATACGGAGAGATGACGAGAGAGATCGTGAGGAGAGTGCGAAAGAGATTTCAGAGAGAGACGAGTGAAGCAGGGGGTGGGGGGTTTTGGGGTGTGTTATAATTTATTATTATTATTATTTTCTTTCAATTCACTGCACGACACGTATCATTTGGAATAGATACGTGTCAATTTCTTTTTATAAGAGGTTGACACGTGTCTCTATTATCCCCGCGAGCCCGGTTTCCATCTCGCATAACACATTTTATCGAATAATCTATAATTAAAATTGATCAAGAAAAGTATAAAATAATTACTAAAATTCTCGAAATAATATAATATGAATAAAATAAATTTTTCATAAATTTTAAACCATTTTTGAAACGCAACTCATACCCGTATTTAACGATTAAACGAATAAACGCGCGGGTAAATTTGATCAGAAATATTCTCAAAATAATTTTAAAATTCTCAAAATATTCTAAAATTAATAAAATATGACTTTTGTAATTTTTGAAGCATCCTGGAATTAAATACTGAATTTACAGTTAAATGCAATTAATAAATTGTTTAAAGATAAATAATTAATGAAATATTGATTTCTAAATTTTATAAAATCCCAAAAATAATCATTGAAATTATTAAATCATAAAAATAATTTTAGAGATAATCCAAATATTTATGAAAATACATTTTCAATAAAACCACTTTTAAAAGCTAAAATAAAATAATACGGCTTAATAATTAATTATATAAATAATCCATGTACACCAATAATCACTTATAAATAATAATAAGACAACACACAACTGACAGAATCAATATACATATTTTATTTATTTAAATATTCTACAATTACACTTTTAAATGATACAAAAAAACATACGAGTCGTTATACTAGTGAGTAGCGTGATGTATAATTTATAGACCAAGTATAGGTCAGCTTGTATTAATTAAAAACCCGAGAATCATCCCGGAGATATTTTGGATAATTAAAGTCCATAACTATTTTATTCGAAGTGACTCGATGTCCTCTTGCGAAGTATTAAATATCTCGAAATTAATTAAAATGATTTCCAAAGATCGTATTCCCTCAACTATATTTAATTATTCGAGCAATGAATATTATTTCAGATATTCATTTAAAAGGAGAAGTATTCTACAATAATTATTTTATTTTATATTTAATTATTTAGTATTTATTGAAGATTAAGTAAATTTCTTAAACATACATTAGTTGAGAAATATTATTCCAAATATTCCTTAAAAATAGAATTATTCAAGGTTTAATTATTTATTAATTATTATTTAATTATTATTATTTAATAAATGATTTAATATAATTTAAAAATCATAAAACCTATATTAAAATATATTCTGAATTCCAGAAAATCGTATTTTAAAATAATAACTTAACGAATAAAATCTCCTGTATTACAAAAATACAAACAAGATATTAAATTGAAAAAAAAAAGACTAAAAGGCAAATCAAGGAAAAGTTCCATATAAACAAAAGAAAATAACAGGGGTATTTTGGTCCAAAACTAAGTTCGGGTGTGCATAAAATCACCACCCTTACAAAAGTATTCTTACAAATAACATTAATATATATATATGACACTTATAATGTTTTGAAGGAGTTTTTTATTATGGTTTTTTTAGTTTTTTATCCAAGAAATTAATTTTATATAGAAGAATTTTATTACTAAATTTGTTTCAATTCAGTACATGTTTCCAACTAAGGATAATCTTTAAGTTTGAACCTCATACATTTTATTAATTGTATTTAATTATTACGAGTACAAGTAAATTATTACAACCAAATCATCTACTAAAAAAATGATTTCTCTTTTAATTTGTTAGGCCTCAATGATACTATAGAAGGGGGTTAAATATAGTATCTACAATCAGTTCGATTATGAACACAAGTATGTAACATAAAACAAGTTTATTCAATATATCAAACTCTGTTACAGTAGGTTTAATCTACTCTCTCAGTGATGTACGATATCACTAAAAGCTGCTAGGGTTACAATGAATAATATTGTCGTGAATGATAACACATATAGTGTAAACCCTAATCTGTGTTTATATACTACACAGTTACAAGATATCTCCTAATTGATATGATAATGATTCTGTTTCCTAGAATACATCAATCAGAGATTATCTACTACAGTCTTATAGCTGTCCAATTCTTCATGCATATCTTTACATGTTTAATCCAGATCATCTCCTGTAAATCAGCTGCTTTCCTTATCTGAAGTGTACCTGCACTTAAGTCCTGATAGAAGTTCTGCCACCTTAAGTTCTGATAACTTCCTGTCTTCAGCAAATTCTGATTTACAGTTAAGTTCTGATACTAAGTTCTGAAACTAAACAAATCAGATTAGACATGATATCACAAATATATCTAACAATCTCCCCCAACTTGTAAATTATGAAAAATATACAAGTTAACAGATTTGATGATGTCAAAAATATTTAAGTACAAATACAATGAGATATTATTTTAAACAGCTAAATACAACTTACAGTACATGTAGATTTACCAATATCACTGGATCAATCTGGATCCATAGTGATTCCTTGTAAAGTCTGTTACGAGCTTGTCCTCAGCATTTCTCAGAACTTCAACTAACTGTGCTTTGACTTGCATCAGTTCTTCATCTTCATTATCACCAACCTGATAAATGGCTTCTCTGAGTGCAGGAAATGATGTTCTCTCAAGCCCACCTCCAAGTCTGATAACTCTGGGATGTGAAGAGTCTTCATTGTAGCATAGACACTTTCCCTTTAAAATTACTTCAATCTTGGCAGACTTCTTCTTCATAGAAACTTCCCTTCCATCATCTTCAGTGATTTTTGGAATGTATTCAGAAGTTTTTGCACCAGAAATTCTGAGAAGATCTCTTATAGCCTTCAAAATGTAATCTGACCATCTTCTTGTAACATCATATTTTACTTCCAGAAGGTAGTGAATATGTTGAAGCTCTTTGACAGACTTCTTTAGTACATCAGAATTTGCTAGTCTATAAGTTCTGCCATCATTGAGAAACATGATCAATTTTTCTTTATCTTCTGATTCATCATGAGTATCCATGACAATTTGAGCAGACAACACTTTGTCAAGGTGCTTTTGCTTGATTTCTTCATATGGTTTGTTTGTCAAAATGAAAGGATCTCTGAGAGTAACTTCTACTCCTGTTTGTCTCTTTTCTTTATCAGAACCTAATCCAGACTTGTCTTTAGCTTGTTTAGGTCTAACCCCAAAAGATTCAAGCTGATTCAGCATTACATTGGTCTTAGGTTCCACTGGAGTAGCTTTGTTCCATAGCAGCTTCTTTATCTGATCAAGTGTAAAGTTGTCTATGTCAACTTGAGCAGTGTCAGAGGTTGATGTCTTGATGAATTGGTCAGGATTTGCAATTTCATCTGTAGCTTGCTGTTCTGAAATATCTTCACTCTGAACAACTTGAACTATGTCAGAGGTTGTCTTAGATTCTTCTGTCATCCTCTTTCTCTTCAGAGTTTCAACTGTTTCATCTTCAGCAGCAGTATCATCAAAGACTTGAACCATCTTGCACACAGGATCCATCAGAATATGAGGAATCTTCATCTTCTGTTTCTTGACTGTCTCCCCAACTTTTCCTTTTCCATTGTCTTTGGGATCAATAGTAGTTTGAGATCTAGTCCTTGATCTAGGAATCTCTGTGGAAGATCTTTCTCTTATTACTATACCTTTCTCCTTAGGTTTGGGAGGATTCTTTGTATTAGAAGCTTTAGGCTATAGTTTTGACTTTTCAATATTAAATCTTGCTTCTTCTTCTCTAAGTTACTCTAAATCCACTCCTGGATTATCCTTAAGGAATAGTCTCTTTGCAAGTTCCTCATCTAAGGCTTGAATCTTGGGATCCTTGTAAAAGAAGGTTGCCTTCTTTCCCCTGAACTTTAAGGTTTGCATGAATTTCTTCGAGTCTTGACTTCCACCTTGAATGAGAACATCAGACTTTGTCATCAGAATTTGATTATCAGAACTTGCTGTCCAAACTTGTTCTTCAATTTCAGAACTTGTGAGCAGCAAAGTTTAATCTGTAGCTGAATTCTTCTTTCCTTTCTTATCACTCCTCTGAATAGTAGATTTATAAGAAATCTTACTATCAGGTACATTCTGAATAGGAATTCTGCTAACTTGCTTTCCTTGACTTTGACCTTTGCCCTTGCTAGGGTTTCCCTGGTCATCTTCAAAATCATCCTTTTTCTTCAGTACCTTGCTAATTGAGCATTTGGACTTAACTACCTTCTCCCCCTTTTTGGCATCATTTGTCAGGAGTAAAGAAAGAAGGAGTTCCACTGAAGATTGGATCTCATTTAACTGAGTCTGTTGAGCAGCTTGATTTTGTAAGACCTCATCCAGTTGGGCCTGCTGCTTGTCTTGAACAAGCTCAATAGCATCCAATTTTTCTTGAATTGGTCAGATAAACCTCTTCTTGTCTAGTTTGAGCATCATGTCTAGATTATCAGTTGTTTCCTGAAGTTTATCAACCTTTACATGAGTCTTGGAGTGTAGACCTTGAAGAGTTTTAGTACTGAGAGTAGTGACTTTAAGTTGTGTTTTGAAGTCAGAATTTAACAGCAACTCATCAGCTTTTGCAACATGATCTGTCAGAATAGTTAGGCTGGGAATGAGGTCAGGTTCATTGCAACTCTTTGTCCATTTAACTCATCTGTGAGTGTCCTCCCAAGGAACAGGAGCATCTTCTTCATCAAATTTAAACAGTGCCTCCTTGCCAAGAATTGGAGCATTGACTGGAGCACTTGCTGGAGCACTGTCTCCAGAATTTGATAAAATCTCATTATCTTCTGATAACACCAGAGTGTGTATAACTGAAGGAGATTCTGGAGCAATTTTATCTGTTTCCAAATTCTGATCTTCAGGTTCCAAATCCAGAATTGGTGTAGTAGGAATTTCAGTATTTAGTATTGGAGAAACAGGTGGAATTGACTCTTTTGCTGGTGGTGCTTCCAGATACAAAACTGTTGGAATATTCAACCTGTGAATGTCAATTTCAGGACTTAACTCTGAATCTTCAACTGAGGCAGTTTCTTTGAATGGAGAGTGAGGTGTAGAGATCACAGATTCTAGTACAGGTTCTGATCTGTGGTCTTCAGGAATGTCAGATTCCTGTATCAGAACTTCTTCAGATACTGGCAGGGCTTCAATCCCTATAGGTTCTGATGAGATCAGAGATTCCTGATCCCCTTCCTCAGCATCTTCAGCATATTCTGATTAAATTTGTGCAAGATACACACCAGCTCTTGTATTCCTCAATTTTGATTTTCTAGATGGATGGGTGACATGATTTGTATCAGAATGTGAAGACCTTTTTCTTTTTTGAATGCCAGAAGCTTCAGCTGCTTTCTTCTTCTGAAGAGATGACTCTTCAGCTTCTATTATCACAGGTTCTGATGCAAGAACCTGGACTTGTTCATCCTCATCAGATTCATCTCTCAGAATCAACTTTCTTCTTCTCCTTGGTGGATATTTAGGAACAGTTTGCACTCTTGAGGATTTAGGTGTTGAACCTTGGTAGCTGGTTTAGGTTTTAGGTTGGAAGTGCTGACAACTGGTATCTGCTGAAAGACACCAGAAGTGGATTGTGGTGGTTGAGAGGGTGCAACATCAGGAAATTTGGCTGTGTATGTGTTGGGGTCAGAGTTTACTAAGAACTATTTTACAGATTGAGGAATTTGAAGAGATCTTAGTATGTCTTTCTTATTATTAGCAGATAACAAGTCTTTGAAGGCCCTTTTATGAAGTTTAAAAGGTTGAATCAAGTCACTAAAGACTTGGGGCTTATCAGAATAACAAAAACTGTAAATAAGCTGACAGAATCTAGCAAAATAAATAGTATTTGGGTCCTCTTTCATCCTATCCCCAATAAAACCCAAAATATCAGTAGCATAATCAAAATGAGTTTGATTAAGAAGTGCATACCCTATTTGCTGACTCAAAATTGGAATAGCATCAAAATTGGAGCATTTGTTGGCAAAGGCTCTGGTGATGCAATCGAAAAAGAAGCTCCACTCCCTTCTGATGTAGGGCCTCTTCAGTTGTCCCAGCTTGGACAGACTTTTCTCATAGCCAAGATTGGCCATCATGCTCTGTAGAAGTGGATCCCTAATCTGAGCATTGAATGTACAATTTTCTGGCAAATGCAGAGCTTGTCGAACAATAGACAGGGTAACCAGGTGCTCATCTTCCCCAGTTGTGAAAATGATGCTTGGAGACCCATCTTCACCACCATAATCATATGCTCCAGTCCTCCAAAACTCCAGTATTTATGTTCCTGAGAGTGCCTGTGGTTGGGTCAAAGCATACCCAATCTCACTGCGAGCAAGAAAATCTTGAATGAAGTGAAGATCTGAAGGAGCATCGTCCTTGCTGATAATAGCCATATAGTTGTTAGGGACGAACTTGGCTCCATTAAAGATAACGTCCTTTGCTGCCATTTCTGTGAGAAATTAACTGAAATAATGTGTGTGTAGAAAGTGTTTGATAAAATGCCTGTAAGAAAGTGTTTGATAAAATGCTCTTTTTGGAAGTAAAACCGGCGTAGTTACACCTGTCACGCAGTAAATAGTCAAGGCAGTAATTAGTGAGCACGGGAAATGTGCAGTAATTATTGCACACATGCATATGCAAAAACCAACACGCAACCCATTAATCAAATGATTATTAGTGTTCTATTGCACTTAATTATTTTTCTGAGAAATATAACCGTTACATTAAATACAAAAAATAAGTCAAGTAAATAAATAATGCCACATAAGCATCAGGATTTGCATCTGAACTTGACTATTATCATAATTTAACGGTCATCAGAACATGGTTTATGTACTAAAAAAGGTGAATGACTGTTTCCGTGTTTCTTCACACAAATACTGACTGGTTTCTTCAGAGTTTAATTATCAGAACATAATCAGAACTTATCCTCAGAATTTATGCAAATAATACTTAACTGTTTATCAGAAACAACTTAATCACCGGAGTAATTTTCATCATTCATATGGAGTGAGAGTGTTTGTATGTTAAAATGATCAGATAAAGATTAAAGTCTGATAAATTTTAGTATATCTTAGAAATAAGGCATAACTAAGAAAAATGCTTAAAATCTGTCTTGAATTGTGAAGTCTACTGTAGAATAAAGTTATGCAAGAATCCACCTCAACTGTTTGTGCTTATTTTATGCATCTTTTGAAATTCTTTTGACAAGGGCTTCTCAGTGTAAATGAGTTACAACTGCCATCAGAATTAATGTTGTTATCAGAATATTTCTCCAGTAATCAGAGAATGTGAAAAGTCACCAAGAAAAATTAATTTGCTTTTCTAATGCACATAACTTAATACCAGCAATGCACTTGGATCTTCCCTTCTACATATTTACTCTAGATCTCAAAGGAGTACCTGATTTCAATTTTTTTTATTTCCTACAGATAAGTGAGGCTTATCAAGCATGTAATTCATCCTTAAGATTTACTGACATCAGAATTTGACAGATAAGAAGCAATAATCTAGTTTGTGACTTAGTAATAAGATACAGAAAGTAAATTTGACTAAGATCAAAATCAGAATTTACTTGTGTTATTGATTTCCACATAAATAACTAATTCAAACATGGGATACATAGTTTGTTAAAGACTACTAAGTCAGCATCTAACAAAATAATCCTCATTGGATTAAATAGTCACAGAACCTTCAAAACACTTTCAGAGTTTATAGAATCACATCAGATAATAAGCAGTGTTTAATATGTTACAATTTAAGCATAGATTACATTGAGATAAGAAAATCTGTAAACACTGATCATAAAGTCTGATGTATGAGAACAAAAACTAAACAGGTTTTGAGAAAGAACCTGAAACCACTCCAAGTTCATTTACCAGTCTTGTAAAGTAGCTTCACATAGTGGTTTTGTGAAGATATCTGCTAGTTGTTGATCTGTTGGAACAAAATGCAATTCCACTGTACCTTCCATCATATGTTTCCTTATAGAATGATACCTAATGCTGATGTGCTTTGTCATTGAGTGTTGAACTGGATTTCCTGTCATAGCAATAACACTTTGATTATCACAATAAATAGGTATTTTAGAAAATTCTAACCCATAGTCCAGTAACTGATTCTTCATCTAAAGAATCTGTGCACAACAGCTTCCGGCAGCAATATATTATGCTTCTGCAGTTGATGTGGAAATTGATTTCTGTTTCTTGCTAAACCAAGAAACCAATCTGCCTCCAAGAAATTGGCAGCTTCCACTAGTGCTTTTCCTGTCTATTTTGCATCTTGCAAAATATGCATCTGAGTAACCTATTAGCTTAAAATCTGATTCCCTAGGATACCATAATCCTAGATCAGCTATACCCTTGAGGTACTTCAAAATTCTTTTCACAGCTATTATATGAGGTTCTCTTGGATCAGCCTGAAATCTTGCACAAAGACAGGTAGCATACATGATATCTGGTCTACTTGCAGTTAAATAGAGTATAGGGCCAATCATAACTCTGTAGTTAGTAATATCTACTGATGCTCCAGTATCTTTATCTAACTTGGTGGTAGTGGCCATGGGAGTTGATGCAGTAGAACTGTCTTGCATTCCAGATTTCTTGAGTATATTTCTGGTGTACTTCGATTGACTGATAAAAGTACCTTCTTCAGTTTGTTTGACTTGAAGTCCCAGAAAATAACTCAACTCTCCCATCATATTCATTTGATATCTTGATTGCATTAACTTGGAAAATCTTTCACAAAGTTTTGTATTTGTAGAGCCAAAGATGATATCATCAACATATATCTGTACCAAAAGTAAGTCTTTTCCATGGTTGAGGTAGAATAAAGTCTTGTCAATTGTGCCTATGTGAAATCCACTTTCCAGAAGGAATTGAGTTAAAGTCTCATACCATGCTCTTGGAGCTTGCTTAAGGCCATAAAGTGCTTTGTCAAGCCTGTAGACATGATTTAGAAATTTTGGATCTACAAAGGCTAGAGGTTGTTCAACATATACCTCTTCTTCCAATTCTCCATTGAGAAAAGCACTTTTCACATCCATTTGAAAGACTTTAAACCTCTTATGAGCAGCATAAGCCAAAAAGATTCTTATGGCTTCCAATCTAACAACTGGAGCAAATATTTCATCATAGTCAATACCCTCCTGTTGAGAGTAACCTTTAGCAACCAGCCTTGCTTTGTTTCTTGTAATTATGCCATCACTGTCAGTTTTATTTCTGAACACCCATTTTGTACCAACAATTGATCTGTCCTTTGGTCTTAGTACTAGGGTCCAGATATTATTTTTTTCAAATTCATTTAACTCTTGTTGCATTGCTTGCACCCAATCAGCATCTTGAAGAGCTTCTTCCACTTTCTTTGGTTCAGTCTGAGATAGAAAGGAATGATAGAGATGTTCATTTGTTGTTGTTGTTCTAATTATGACACCTGCTTCAGGATCTCCAATTATTAAGTCAGGTGTGTGATTTAGTCCACTTCCTTGCAGATGGAAGTTGATCTCTAGAACTGGATCCTCCCCCATGATCCATGCTGTCTCCATCGGCATTTTCTGATCCTCCCCCTGAAGTTATGCTCTATGAGATTCCATAATTTGAGTTGGATCCTTCAGGAATTGAAGAATTAGAGTTTCCAGAATTGTCAGAATTTGGCTCATCAGAACTTGATGAATTAGAACTTGAAGAGCCAGTGAGTGGTTCTGATGCTTCTTGAGAGTCTTGAGATGTAGTATGATCATCAGCTTGCTCCCCCTGAACAGGTGCATTTTCCTTTGGAGCAGTTACCACAGTTTCAATGACATCAGAATTTAACCCGTTAAAACTTACAGGATCAGGATTTAGGTCATCAGAATTTACAGAACCAGAATTTACATCATCATTTTTAAATCTCAGCTGATCATGATCATTGAAATCTTCAAGTCCAGTAATCTTTTTATCATCAAAAGATACATTGATAGATTCCATGACAACCCTTGTTCTTAAATTGTAGACTCTGAAGGCTTTTGTGGAAAGTGGATATCCAACAAAAATTCCTTCATCAGCTTTTAGATCAAATTTTGACAGCTGTTCAGGATGAGTCTTAAGAACAAAACACTTGCATCCAAATACATGAAAGTATTTCAGATTTGGCTTCTTTTTCTTCACCATCTCATATGGTGTTTTTCCATGCTTGTTTATGAGTGTAGCATTCTGTGCAAAACAAGCAGTCTACACAGCTTCAGCCCAAAAATAGTTTGATAGCTTTGCTTCATCAAGCATAGTTTGTGCAGCTTCAATAAGAGTCTTGTTCTTTCTTTCTACAACTCCATTCTGCTGTGGAGTTCCAGGTGCAGAAAATTCCTGCATTATTCCTTGCTCTTTGCAGAAATCTTTCATGATTGAATTCTTGAACTCAGTGCCATTATCACTTCTTATTAATTTAACAGAATCTTTGAATAACTTATCCAGCTATCTGACATGATCAATTAGAGTAGATGCAGTTTCATTCTTCTTGTTCAAGAAATACATCCAAGTGTATCTTGCGAACTCATCCACTATAACCATAGCATATTTCTTCTTTGCAATAGACATGACATTGACTGGACCAAATAGATCAACATGCAGTAAGTGATAAGACTCAAGAATTGAGGATTTAGTTTTGCTCTTGAATGAAGGTTTTCTTTATTTTGGCTTTTGACATGAGTCACAAAGACCATCAATAGCAAATATTGATTTTGGCAGTCCTCTCACAAGATCTTTCTTTACTAGCTCATTTATGTTGTTAAAATTTAAATGAGAGAGTCTCTTATGCCAATTCCAGCTTTCTTCAATTGATGCTCTACTTAACAGACAGATTGCAGAACCATCAGAATTTGTTGAAAGTCTGGCTTCATATATGTTACCATGTCTGTAACCTTTCAGAACCACTTTTCCTGTAGAATTATTTACAACTTCACAGTGTTCTTCAAAGAATTCCACATGATAACCTCTGTCACAGATTTGACTCACACTTAGCAGATTGTGTTTAAGTCCTGAGACAAGAGCTACTGATTCAATTATGACATTCCCAAGATTGCCATATCCCAAAATTTTTCCCATATTGCCATCTCCATAAGTAACTTCTGGGCCAGCTTTCTCCACAAAGTCTGATAGTAGGGCTTTATTTCCAGTCATATATCCTGAACATCCACTTTCCAGAACCAGGATGTTTTTCTTGTTGCCCTGCAATCACAAAGACCACTATTGATTAGTTTTAAGGACCCGGACTTGCTTGGATCCCTTGGCCTTGTTAAGTTTGTTAGCATTTGCAGCGGATTTAGTTTCAGAGTTTATGCTAACATGCTTTTTATCAGACTTTGCATCAGAATTTACACTAGAAGGAATTACACTGACTTTCTTTAAAGATGGTTTTATTTCATAATAATCATAGTACAAACTATGATATTCCTTACAAGTATAAATAGAATGCCATAAACTACCACAATGAAAACAAGGATTTTGTTGTTTAAACCTAACAGACTGACTCTTAACTCCTGATCTAGGAGGTAAAGAGTTATATCTTCGTTTTTCCTGCAAAAAGAAGTAAGATGGTCAGAGTTTCCACAATTATAGCATTTATTTCTAGGAGCATTAGGAACATGAATATAATTATTACTTTTATTCACACCTTCCTTTCCATTCCTATTTTTCCTAGCTTCATTTACCTTGTTCACATTTTTAATCTCTTTCAGCTTATACTTAAGCTGCTTCTTTGTCATTAAGCCAATGTTTACCAAAGCTGGTTTATCCTGTTTTGATTTGTCAGAAGTTGACTTTTCTTTGACTTCTGTTTTAGAGTCTTTCATCTCTTCAGAATCAGACACAACAGTTTTTACAACAAATTTAACAGGATTTACCTTTGGCTTAATTGGCAAATTCCCTTTCTTACTTTTACCATCTTTATAACCTAACCCTCTTTCCAGTTTCCACTACTTTGAATATTCTTAGTTGTTTTGCCTGAGTTAGTGCAAGTCCTGATGATTTCTCTTTCCTTTTCTAATTCAGTTTTTAGATAGTAATTCTGTTTAAGCAATTAATTCTTAACATACACAACATTATCTCTCTCTGTCTGAATAATGTTCATCATGACTAACTCTTCTTCAAGATAGCTATTTCTGTTTTTGTACTTTAGATTTTTAGATTTTAATCTTTCATTCTCTAAAGTCTGATCTCTATAGCAAATATAAATGTTTTTCAGAAATAAACTCAACTCAGTAATATCTTTTGTATCAAAAGCAAGGGTTGATAGAGGTACCTTTAGTTCAGCAGCATCAGAACTGCTATCAGCATTTGCTATTAAGGCATAGTTTACCTCTTCTTCAGATTCTGAAGTGTCTGCCCAGTTTTTCTTCTTTGTGATAAGTGCCAGGCCTTTATCACCTTTTCCTTTCTTGCAATCAGGAGAGATATGGCCTCTTTCACCATAATTGTAGTAGTTAACATTTGAGTTGTCTCCTCTGTCAGACTTTCCTCCTTTGCCTTCAGTCCTTCTAAACCCTTTCTTGTCAGAACTTCCACCTTAAGTTCTGATAACTTCCTGTCTTCAGCAAGTTCTGATTTCCAGTTAAGTTTTGACACTAAGTTCTGAAACTAAACAAATTATATTAGACATGACATCATAAATATATCTAACATAATTTTAAAAAAAATATTTATTGTACAAACATTTAGCTCATTTTGTAAATATTTTATTGATAGGGAATAAATAAATCCTGATTTTGTAATTAATATTGCATTAATTACACATGATTTGGGCCACAAAGCTCGATAAGAAGATGTATGACATTCAGACCAAAAATGGTTAACACATTATTCAGGCCTGATGAAACAAAGAAGGCCCAACAAACCTGAATATTAATTAATTTCATAATTAATTAAATAAGGGAGAAAACAACTGTCAATATGAGTCCTAATAGGGACGTGAATCCTTGTAGATCAGCCCTCAAGGGATCAAATTTAATAAGGAATCAACTTCCTACTTCCTAGGACTCCAAAGTCCATTCTGACTCTGAGACTTGCCCATCAAGTCTCCTAACCCAAGTCTGATTCAAGGACTCCCAAACATCTATATAAGGGGCCTCACCCCACGAATCAGAACTACGTTTTTTGACTTGATCCTTGGCAATTAGCAAGGTACGTAGGTATCTTGTTAAGGCAGATTGAGTCACAAAACACAAGATCAGTCAAATTGAGCCTCGAAGCTCACGTTCCTTAGTAATAGATATAACAATTATTATACTTTAGTTTTTGATCCATTACATTTGGCGCCGTCTGTGGGAAGGCACAACAACAACCATGGCAAGAACACGGAGAACAAGTAGCGTCCTTGAAGGAGGAACACCCATGGGGACAACCTAAACAATTTCGTCAACCGTGGAGGTGCCTCCGCATTCAACCTATGTCGTCACCCAAGGAGGAGCCTAGGTAGGGGCAACTGAACCTCAACCTCAAGGGACGGTTCCCTCAGCTCCTCAAGGTACGAATCCCCAACTTCAATAACTGCATACACCTGTGAATTCTCGACCCATTGGGTATGAGTATTCAACTTTTGTGACCACTAACCCCCTTATGGGATGCCCCTTTACCCCGAGGTTGGAGGAAGTGGACATGCTGGGCGGAGTGAAGCACGGGGGCAAACACCCCCTACATACAAGTTTGGCTCCTATCCCGGAGGATCAGGAATTTTCTGGTCCTTATACTGAGAGAGACTCTGAATCTTCGGATGATGAAGTGGCCCCAAGAAGGATACGTGCTGGAAAAGAGCCGATGGCTGATGGTAACCAACGTCCTAGAAGCACCCGAGGGGTGAATCCCCAAGAAGTGCAGGAGAGAATCAAGGCACATAAGGCTAAGATTCAAAGGCTGAAGCGCGACTTGGAGGTGCACAAGGTTCCCAGGCCCCCATTACTGCCTAGGGGAGGAATCCTCCTCCAATCATAGACCTGGATGGTCCATCACAAAGAAGGCCTGTAGTCCCAAGAGCTGATCCAAGCAATCTTTTTCCCCTTGGGGATCCTGATGATCCTACTCCACCATTCACTAAAGATATAATGAATGCCCACATCTCAAGAAAGTTCAAGATGCCCACTATCAAAGCTTATAATGGCACAGGAGATCCCGCTAATCATGTCAGGACATTCTCCAATGCACTGTTCTTGTAACCCGTGAATGACGCTATTAAGTGTCGGGCCTTTCCTCTAACCCTGTCAGGTATGGCTCAAAGATGGTATAGTCGTTTGACCCCAAACTCTATTGGGTCCTTCAGAGAATTAAGTCAGGCTTTTATTAAGCAGTTCATCAGCGGGAGAGTGCATGAGAAAAGTTCGGCATCCCTCATGAGCATTGTGCAGGGAACGAAGGAATCCTTGAGAGACTACCTGAATCATTTCACGATGGAAGCTTTAAAAGTCCCGGACCTTGATGACAAGGTAGCAATGATAGCACTGCAAAAGGGAACTAGGGATGAGTTCTTCAAGATATCCTTGGCCAAGCACCCCCCTGAGTGCATGTTGCAGCTCCAAGATAGGGCCAGGAAGTACATCAAGGTGGAAGAGAGCATGAGGAAGACCGTGGTGAGCAACGAGCCCGCTGGAGGAAAGAAGCAGAAAACTGATCTGGAATATATCGCTAAGGACAAGTATCCTAGAACTAAGCAAAACCCTGATTCAACCCCTAAGAAAGGAGGACCTGGGCAAAAGTTCACTGAATATGCTAAGCTGAATGCTCCTAGAAGCCAGATCTTGATGGAAATCGAGAAAGACCAAGATATTCGTTGGCCTAAACCCTTGAAGGCAGATCCTGCCAAGCTAGACAAGAGCAAATATTGTAGATTTCACAAAGATGTTGGTCATGACATCGATGAGTGTAGGCAACTGAAAGATGAAATAGAGTTCCTCATTCGGAAAGGAAGATTGAACAAGTACACTGGGGAAGGAAGAGATTGGAATAATAATGGGAGAAAGAACTTTGAAGATCGTAGGAGGGACCAAGACGATCAGGGGCGGAATCCCCAGCCTAGGGGACCAGTCATAAATACAATCTTTGGAGGACCACGACCCCGAGGACCTGTGATAAACATGATTTTTGGAGGACCAACTGTTGCTGGATTATCCAAGAACACCAGGAAAACATATGCCAGGGAGGTTATGCATATTGTTGGAGAAGCCCCGAAGAGGGCCATGATAGGAGTAACAATGGCTTTTGATGATTCTGACCTAGAGGGTGTGAAATTTCCTCATGATGACCCGCTGGTCATAACACCTATAATAGGAAACAACCCGGTTAAGAGGGTCCTTGTGGATAATGGTGCTTCAGTGGATATCTTGCTCCATGACACCTTTTTAAGGATGGGTTATAATGACTCCTAATTGACCCCAACCGACATGCCGATATATGGATTCGTGGGAGTGGAGTACCCCGTGGAAGGGATAATCAAGTTGCCAACAACCATAGGACAGGAACCAAGGCAAGCAACACATATGTTGGACTTTGTGGTAGTGAAGGCTAGTTCAACTTACAATACTATCATGGGGAGAATAGGGATACATGCCTTCAAGGCAGTCCCTTCTTCCTACCATTCAGTTATGAAGTTTCCCACCCGGAATGGGATTGGAGAAGAGAGAGGAGATAAAAAATGGCTAGAAGTTGTTATGTAGCCTCTCTGAGGGCAGATGGAGTCAGGGGGCAGGTTTTGCCTATTGAAGATCTGGATATTCGAGAGAATGATGAGAAAAGAGGGAAGCCAGCAGAAGACTTGGTTTCGATTCCTTTAGCTCCCGAGGATCCTGAGAAGGTGGCTTTCATTGGAGCCACACTAGAGGAGCCCCTTAGAGGGAAGTTGGTGAAATTTTTGCAAGAGAATAGTGATGTTTTTGCATGGTTAGCAGCTGATATGCCAGGCATAGACCCGGAACTGATTACTCACAAGCTGAATGTGGATCCAAATCGGAAGACAGTGAAGTAAAAGAAAAGAAGTTTTGCTCCAGAGAGGCAAAAAACTATAAAACAGGAAGTAGAGAAGCTCTTAGAGGCTGGTTTTATCGAGGAGATACAATTTCCAGAATGGTTAGAAAGCCCTGTAATGGTGAAGAAGGCCAATGGAAAATGGAGGATGTGTGTAGACTTCACTGATCTGAATGACGCATTCCCTAAGGACTGTTTCCCGTTGCCAAGGATAGATACTTTGATAGATGCCATTGCTGGACATGAGATGCTGAGCTTCATGGATGGATTTAGTGAATACAATCAGATCAGGATGCACAATGACGACATCCCAAAGGTATCATTCATCATTGACTTTGGTGTTTATTGTTATCTTGTTATGTCATTTGTTCTCAAGAATGCATGAGCCACCTATCAAAGGTTGGTAAATAAAATTTTTAAGGATCTTATTGGAAAGACCATGGAAGTCTATGTTGATGACATGTTAGTCAAGAGTCTAGTGAAGACTGGCCATATAACCCATTTGAGGGAAGCTTTTGAGGTCCTGAGATATTATAAGATGATGATAAATCCTACGAAATGTGCTTTCGTAGTAGGGTCTGGAAAGTTTTTGGGATTGATGGTCTCCAAGAGAGGAATCGAGGCCAATCCCGATAAAATAAAGGTAATCCTGGACATTGAGTCACCAAAAACTATCAAAGATGTTCAAAAGCTCACTGGAAGGGTTGCTGCGTTGCGACGATTCATCTCCAAGTCTGGAGACAAGTGCTTGTCGTTCTTCAAGTCCTTAAAGAAGGTTAAGGATTTTGTATGGAGTGAGGAAAGCCAGAAGGCATTCGAGGAATTAAAGAAATATATGGCTCAGGCCCCGTTGTTGGCCAAGCCAGCTTTGATTGAAGTTTTATACTTGTACTTGGCCATTTTAGAGAGTGCCTTGAGCGCTGTATTGGTTAAGGAGGAACTGAAAATCCAGAAACCCATATATTGTGTCAGCAAAATTCTGCATGGAGCTGAGTTGAATTATTCAAATATTGAGAAGTTTGCTTTAGCCTTGGTGATGGCTTCAAGAAAGTTACGTCCTCACTTTCAGGCTCATCAAATTGAGGTACTAACAAACCAGCCCTTGAGAAATATAATTCATAGTCCAAAGGCTAGTGTGAGACTGATCAAATGGGCAATAGAGTTGGGAGAATTCGATATCAAGTATAAGCCACAAACAGCAATAAAAGCCCAAGCATTGGCTGACTTCGTGGTGGAATGTACCATACCCAACCAAGAAGTCGGGGGGCAGGAGGATACCATACCTCAAGACAAGGAAGTTGATAAGGGGGACAAAGAACAGGATGATAAGGAGAAAGAATATTGGGTTCTCTATTTTGATGGAGCATCAAAAACAAATTCAAGTGGAGCAGGTTTGGTTTTACAAAGCCCTGATGGGTTCTTGATTGAGTATGCCATGAAGTTAGACTTCCCGACCACAAACAATGAGGCAAAATATGAAGCTCTGATAGCTGGCCTCGGCCTAACAGGGACATTGATAGTTAAGAACTTGAAGGTTTATGGAGACTCAAAGTTGGTTATATCCCAAGCAAAGGGAGAGTTTGAGGCAAAGGATGATACGATGGCTAAATATGTCCACCTAGTAAGGGTTGTGATGACCCAATTCGATGAATGCCATGTTGAGCACATTTCAAGGGAGGAAAATGCTAAGGCAGATGCCTTATCAAAGTTTGCTTCATCTGAGATAGAGGAAAGTTCAGAAAGTGTATACTTCCGCGTTTTGAAGACACGGAGCATTGATGTTAAGCTTGTAGCTCCTATAGGTCTGGGGATGTCATGGATAGATCCCATTAAGACTCATATTCAAACCGGTTGGTTGCCAAATGATGCTACTGAAGCACGAAAGTTGGTTGTTCGAGCATTAAGATACTCCTTGATAGATGGGATTTTGTATAAAAGATCTTATGTAGTTCCTTACCTAAGATGTCTCAGGCCCGATGAGGCACGCTTGGCTCTTGAAGAAGTGCATGAAGGTATCTGTGGGCAACACTTGGGGGCAGGGCCCTAACTCATAAGATAACCCGTTTAGGCTTCTATTGGCCAGAAATGATGGTTGATGCCAAAGAATATGTGAAAAAGTGTGACCGATGTCAGAAGCATGCACCTGTCATTAGAAACCCCCCGAGATGCTGACCTTCATCAACTCTCCCATCCCCTTTGCTATCGGGGGAATGGATATACTGGGGCCTTTCCCATGGCCACGACACAAAGGAAGTTCCTGATTGTAGCCATTGATTATTTTACTAAGTGGATTGAAGCCAAGCCTTTGGCCAAAATCACAACTAAGCAGGTTGCACAATTTCCTGTGGGAAAATATCATGTGCCGGTATGGAATTCCCGCATCCTAGTCACTGACAATGGAACACAATTCAACAATGAGGAATTCTAGAAGTATTGTGATGAGAATGAAATTGAATTACGATTCACCTTTGTGGCTCACCCGCAAGCCAATGGGCAAGCGAAAGTGGCGAATAGAATAATCCTGGATGGACTAAAGAAGAGGATCGAGAAGTCGAGGAATAACTGGGTGGATGAAATACTCCCAATACTATGGGCCTATAGGACTACCTGTAGAGTCACGACTGGAGAAACTCCGTTCATGTTAGCATATGGGGCAGAAGCGGTTTTTCCTGTAGAAATATCACATTCCTCTCCCAAGATTCAAGCTTTCAATGCTGAAGAGAATGAGGAAGGGAAAAGGTTAGCCCTGGATCTAATCGATGAAGTACGAGATGAGGCACATGTGAAGATAGTGGAATATCAGAAAAAGGCTTCATTCTATTACAACCTAAGGGTTAAGGAAAGGTTCTTCAAACAGGCTGACTTAGTCTTGAGGAAGGTGGAAGCTTCTGGTGGAGGGCAGAAAGGGAAACTTGCCCCAAATTGGGAAGGGCCATGCAAGGTCAAGAGTGTTCAGGGTAGAGGAACCTACAAGCTTGAGACTATGGATGATTTCGAAGTTTCGAGAACTTGGAATGCACAAAACCTGAAGATTTACTATGTGAAGCGGTTGAGCACGATTCTCACTTGTCAAGATGATAAGTAGGTTGAAAAGCACCTTGAAGCTTTGCTTTCTTAGGATTTACATATTTTAGTTTTGTTTTGATGTTTACTAAGACTTGTGTAAGAGATGGATCCCAATAATTTTTGAAATTCAGGAAGTTTTCAAAATATGTTCCAATAACAAGATAAGTAAACTAAGTGCATAAGATGAAAGCATAAAGTTCGATAAATAAAACTAGTTCGAATAAATAGTACAAAGTCTGATAAACAAAGTCTCGAAGACAAGATAAAATAAATAAGCCACGCAGGGCTAGACATAGTCCGTCGGGTTAATATCAAGGCAAGCCTCATTCACGGTCCTAAGGGCCGTGTCCCAGCCAGTCCTAAAAAACCCAGGGAAGACTGAGTCGTCCCTCACACTCATGGACTGGGTAAACTCCTCCGAGTTCAAGTAGTTATCAATCACCTTATCTTTCTCGGCCCGTAGCACCACCAGCTCAGCATTGGACTCTCCGAGCTCCTCCTCCTTACGCTTCGGCTTCCGCTCCAAAACGGCGTACTTCTTCTGCTGCTTCCTGAGGGCATTATCCGCTTTATTCGAAGCCCTCTTCCAGGATTCAGCTTGCCTCACAGCGCTTTGGAAGTAGGCGTTAGACTGAAATGAAACAATAAACAGAAATGTAAGGCAAGTGAATGCTACAAGTAAAAAAAGAGTACAAACGTAAGAAATAGTCATACCGAGGCTAAGGACTGAGCTCCCATGAGCTTTATCCTCTCCAAGTCAGGAGTAGCCACCACATCGGTGAAGTCCTTGGGAGTTACATCATGGTAAGACCAATCCCAGGCGTGC
Source organism: Apium graveolens (assembly GCF_009905375.1). NCBI lineage: Eukaryota > Viridiplantae > Streptophyta > Magnoliopsida > Apiales > Apiaceae > Apium > Apium graveolens. The sequence continues at coordinate 58,298,004 of NC_133647.1, forward strand.
TTCGTGGATCCAAACACGGTATCCCCTTGGCGGAATCCCCAAAGAGGCTGAAAGGCGCCCATAGCAGCAGAGATAGGAGCAGCAGCAGTGATAGGGGCACTGTGGCCCTTAGCTCCCTCAGCTGGAACCTCCACCATGGGCTCCTTGTGCTTCTGTAGGAAACTAGGCTCTGTAGCCTTTCCTCTAGTATCCAAACCCGCAAGGCGAGCCTTTTTCATCCTGGAAGTCTCTTCAACAAGAGGCACATTATCCTCGTTGATTTCCTTAGCAGCTGCAAAATAAGAGAAAAAACAAAATAAGTGGTGTCAATAAAGCATGAAAGAAAGTAAAAATGAGAAGGGAAGAAAAATACCCTGCTGAGAAACAGAGGATAGCCCCACGTGGATGAGGGAGAACTCCTCTAAAAGAGTCCAGCTAATAGTGGCACCATCATCCCGAGTAAACTCATCATAAATGATAGTTTCCTCGGGGGTTAGGTGAATGGATTTGAGGCTACCATCACTAACCTTCCCGAAAGAAGATCTGGAGAGGGTGTCCCAACAAAACTATTCCTCCAATTTTGGTTATTGTCGGGAATGGAGGCGCTGTTAAAAATGTGCTTACACTTGGGCCTTTGTTTAATGTAGACCCAACCACAATTACCCGAAGAACTGTTGTAACATTGAAAAACCTTCCTAAAAACAGCTACAGATAAGGGAAAACCTCCCCTAAGACAACAAACCATGAAACATAAAATGTTCCTCCAGGCGTTTGGAGGAAGCTGATAGGGGTTAATTTGCAAATCAGCTGGGAGGTGAGGAATGAAGGGATGAAAAGGAAACCTAAGCCCAGCATCAAGGGCATCTGTGTAAACGAAAAGAGTATCAGGTTTCCAGTGGCAAGTACGGTCGCCACCAGAAACTGGAACTAGCCTAAGGGGAGGACGAACATTATAACGTACATTTAACTTATCGTAATCTATATTGTGCCATGTGTTGCAATGATTAAAAGAGTCGGGATGTTCAGTGGAAGGATATTTGTCCCCCTAGTATTAATCATATCTATCAAAGACATGTAAGAAGAGCGGATTTCGACATCCTTACCTCTTTTTGAAGCCGAGGCTATCTTGGCCGCTCTCTCGGAATTCTTATCAGCCATTGATGGAGGTTGAAGGAATCCTTGAAACCTTGGAAGGAAGGAGGCCGGAAAAGACTTGGAGATGGACGGAAAACTCTTAGAGAAGGAAGAGTGTTGAGAGTGTTGAGAGAAGAGGAAGCAGTTTGAGAAATGAGTGAAATGAGAAGTGTGAGGATTTCACTCTCCCATCCAACTCTTATATAGGCACATGGAGGACAAGTTGGGCCTAAAGAGCCCATTTGGGCCCAAGAAAAGAATGTTCTGGAAGGATCCAGAAATGAAATTTAAATTAAATAGATATTTCTGAAAATTTCTGGAAGAATCCAGAGAGAACCATAGAAGTTCTAGAAAATCAGGAATGTGAGCCAAAGCCCAATTAAAAACAATGGGCCCAAGTTTGAACCCAAAATGTAAGCCCAAATTAAATTGAAAACCCAGAAGTGGGGGCCCAATTGAAAGGCCTGTAGAAAATAAGCCCAATAAAGAGACAAGCCCAGAAAAGGGCCCAGATATTTGAGGTTAAAGGCCCATGAGCAAAAGCCCAATTAAACAGCCCAAAAGAGAAAGACCAGGAAAGTAAAAAAATTGTTATTTTTTCTGACCTAATTCGACCAGGATTAAAGCTGTGTTTTTTATCGAATGATCTAGGTCGAAATTACCTTCGACCAGGGCTAGAAGGAGAGTATAATTCGGTCAAAACGTACATCCTGACCAAAAATTCCTGATCGAAAATAAATAAAAAGAGAAAATCATGGCCGAAATTCGGCTAGGATTCCTAGTCGAAGTGCTTAAGGTCGAAATAACCACGACCGGGATCCAAAAGGGCTGAATTCGGTTAGAAAAACAAAACAAATCATGACCGAAAGGGTCAGGAATCCTCGTCGAATGCTTGTAGTCGAAAGAATCTTCGACCAAGGCAAGGAAGAAGCATAAATCGGTCAAAATCATAAAATCCTGACCGAAAGGAATTAAAATCCTGCTCGAAAAAAAATGTATACATATATATTTCCTGATCGAAGAATCGACGAGGAATTGAGGTTGAAAACTTCTTGCTCGAAACCCCGTCGACCAGGGCAAACAGATGGCTAATTCGACCAGGATCCTGGTCGAACATGATTCCTGGTCGAACCAGGTATAAAAAAAGAGAAAGAAAAAGAAAAGAAAGAAAAAGAAAAGAAAGAAAAAGGAAAGGAAGAAAAAGATGGAAAATCCTTAAAGATTTTCTGGAAAATATAATTCAGAAAATGAGGAATAAATTTAGAAAATCGAGGAAATTTCTTAAATATTTTCTGGAAAATATGAATATTTTCAGAAAATAAGGGGAAAATCCAGAAAATCAAGGAAATTTCTTAAATATTTTATGGAAAATATGAATATTTTCAGAAAATGAGGAATAAATCCAGAAAATCAAGGAAATTCATTAAATATTTTATGGAAAATATGAATATTTTCAGAAAATAAGGGAAAAATCCAGAAAATCAAGGAGATTCCTTAAATATTTTCTGGAAAATATAAATATTTTTAAAAAATGAGGAATAAATCCAGAAATAAAGGAAAAATCCCAGAATTAAGGGAAATTTCCTGAAAATCAAGGAAAAATCCCAGAATTAAGGGAAAATTCCAGAAATTTAAGGAGAAATACCAGAATTCAGGGAAAAATCCTGGAAATTAAGATAATTTCTAAGTAATAGGGATTAAAGAAAATCGTTGTAAATGTGTAGGTCGCTCCACGCTTTACGCAAAATGATACCCTATAAGGGAACAAGTGAACTTAACTTATGCGAAACCTAGCCATTGTTTCCCAAAAGTTGAGGGGCAAATGATAGGGAATAAATAAATTCTGATTACGTAATTAATATTGCATTAATTACACGTGATTTGGGCAACAAAGCTCAATAAAATGTATGACATTCAGACCAAAAAGGTTAACACATTGATCAGGCCTGATGGACCAAGTCAGGCCTGATGGAACAAAAAAGGCCCACAAACCTGAATATTAATTAAATAAGGGAGAAAACAGCTGTCAATATGTGTCCTAATAGGGACGTGAATCCTTGTAGATCAGCCCTCAAGGGATCAAATCGAATAAGGAATCAACTTCCTACTTCCTAGGACTCCAAAGTCCATTTTGACTCTGAGACTTGCCCATCAAGACTCCTAACCCAACTCCGATTCAAGGACTCCCAAACATCTATATAAGGGGCCACACCCCACGAATCAGAACTACGTTTTTTGACTTGATCCTTGGCAATGAGCAAGGTACGTAAGCATCTTGTTAAGGCAGATTGAGTCACGGAATACAAGAGCAGTCAAATCGAGCCTCGAAGCTCACGTTCCTTAGTAATAGATACAACAATTATTATACTTTCGTTTTTGGTCCATAACATTTATGTAGATTTTTTTCACAAATAGATTCTGTCATGAGATAGTCATAATTATATTTTATAATATAAAATTTGCAATATCAAAATATTTTGACTAAATATTTTTAATATTTTGACTACAGTGTCAAAAGAATCTCCCCCTCATTTATTTATCTATTGACAACGGTCAACTCACATTATCTTAGTACTTCCGCCGAAAATTGTCGGAAGTACATATATATACACATATGAGATGAGTTGTGCCTTTCAACAAGCAAGATGCTTGGGGAACTTCGATGCAGTTCGAGTTCTTTTGATATTATAGGATTCTTCAAAGGACAAGGAGGGGTAGACTCTAGTACCTTATGTACTGGAGCGACTACTTGTGTGTCACATGTAAACATGTGAAGTATGGAAACCCTGGATGTATGGGCCATACATAATATGCCCAAATAAGGCAAGGGTGATAACTAGATGTATGGGAGTCATCCTTCTACATGTAGAGAATAATAAACATTAACCATTATACGAGTGAACATCGTATCTCGGGGGCTTCGATAAATGTCCTATTCTTCCAATTGGAATTGAGATGCAATACCATAACCCAAGCCTATGTGTTGGGTTTACCATTAAGGTATTTGCAGACTAAATAAGTCAATCAGAAATATTGTTTCGAAAAGAGGTGTGTATCACCCAGAAAACTACCTTTGATTAAATAAATATCCTTATACAGATTAATATAAATTCTTTAACAGTATTTTCATACTGTTGATTATTATGGATGATCATTATTGCTCACTCTTGCTTTCTTTTAAATGTCACAACACAGCAGATTACTAGTATGTCGGTCTGGGATTTAGTCACTTGCAATCATGGGGAGAATCCCTTGCAGCTTTGTCTCAGGTGGACCAGAGTATTCAGATAGGTATAAGATGTTAGTAGTAATTATTGTGACCTCATGTAGAGGTTACGAATAATTGATTGAGATCCTGTACAGTACATTTGAGTTGTAATAAAAGAATATTACATTCTGTACATCATTTCTAAGGCTATAACTTTTGTGTGTGTGAGAGAGACGTTGGGGTTTGTTGGATTATTGAATCAATACAAGTTATACATAATTAAAGGATGGCGTGACAACCCACATTCCTAACCCCGGATTTGGAGTTATATAAATGGTATCAGAGCAATAAGTTGTAGTACCTAGAGACGAGAGTGTTAGGAGTTTTTTCTAGATGCGAGATTATGTAAGAGTTCATATAAAGGTCATCATTGGACTACTGGATGTAGTACCAATGTGTACGTTAGGATAAATATATATTGAAGGTAGTGAACTATGACTAATAGAATCAGTGGAGATTATCAGAATGGTGAGAAGAAAATTTATAATCGTATATGATTTGGGAAATATTTTGGTATAAAGTACGGAGCTGAGCCTCTAACGCCTTTGAGGTAAAAACGGTATTACCAACACCATATATTCATTTGGATAACACGAGCCTGGTTACTCGTAGTTCTTTATAGGTTTTCCATGAAGGGGAATCATATATGAGGACCATGAAGTCTAATTATTAATATACAGTTGAGGTTATTGACCCAAACTAGTTGAATGTTGCATTTTACCAATGAGGATTAGAATATAGTATGAATAACGAATTCAGCAAAGATAGTGTCCAACATACCCTTGAGGATTTTATTTCCATTAAGGAAGATTTGAATGTAATATACAAATATCATCGTCAAACGAGTATAGTACATGATATTATTAGTGCACTTAATATGTAAGGTTATGATGGTTTAGCTCAGAGATCAAGAACATCGAGAATTGATGGCATGCTAACAATTAAATGGCATATGATTACAATAAGGGACAGTTCAATCTTAGAACCTACTAATCTTCTAAAGAAATATCAGTTGGAAGATTCAACACCTGCAAAGACTCCGGTGGTAACTGCCATAAAACTTGATCAAGATAAGTCTGGTAAGAAGGTGGACATCAATAATTATCGAGGCATGATTGGATCATTACTCTACCTGACTGCAAGTTGCCATATATTATGTTTTCTACATACATGTGTGCACAGTTCTAAGCTGATTCGAAGGAATCTCATATGATAGTCGTCAACAACAATTTCAGATATCTGAAGGGTACACCTAATCTAGGTATCTGGTATCCTAAAGATACGGGCTTTGATCTCATCGTCTACACAAATTATGATTACGCTGGTTGTAAGATTGATCGGAAGAGTACTTCAGGAAGCTGTCAGTTTCTTAGAAGAAGATTGGTTTCTTGGTTTAGTAAGAAGCAGCATTCCGTTTCTACCTCTATTGCTGAAGCTGAATATATTACTTCCAGAAGCTATCGTTACCAAATTTTTTGGAGGAGAAACCAACTATGAGACTATGGACTTGATTCAAAGAATATTCCTATCTACTGTGACAACAAAAGTGCCATAGCAATCTCAAACAATCATGTTCAGCATTCAAGGACCAAACACATTAATATAAGGTATCATTTCATTCGAGAGCATATAATGAATAATATTGTGGAACTTTATTATGTTCCCACAATGGACCAAATTGCAGACATTTTCACGAAGCCACTTCATGAAGTTAATGAACTTGGCATGTTGAATTTGTCCAATTAATTGGAAATCAACAAATGTAATTTGATTCGGGTGAACTTTACTACCCCAATGATGATGCTTTGGGGGGAAATTAAGTTTACATATCTATTTCATTATATATATCCATGTTTGTAAACTTGTTTTGAAGCTAACTCATTACCACGCGTTACATGTTATATGCTAGTGGTAAGTAAGTTAGAATTTTTGATCCAATATATGAGTTTTTTGAATATTTACATTCTATATGTTTACTCGATGTAAATACTCATAATATTGATATTTATTTTAGCATACACATATCAATTTTATTTGCACTATGATCTAAGATCTTGTAATCTCTTTTGTGATCCTATCATATGTCTGATATGTAGGTTTAGATCCTAATTAAGATCTTGTGCAACTAGCTTGAATACTATGATTATATTCTGTGTGATTATATCATATTTTCTGAGTAATTCTGTATGATTTTTGAGTTTCAGATCCTAGGTAACTCTGACAACAGATTCCTTGGTCAGTCTGATTCTCTGTTTATGCTAGAATAACTCGGTTTACCTTGTGCTAGAATAAATATGCAGAATGACTAGTGATAGTTGTGGTATGTTTATGCCAGGAGTAGTTTTTATTGGTTTAGTCTTGTGATTGACTAATCAATTGGTGCATACTTGTTGAATGTACTCTTGGCATAAATGATTAAATTTATGACCTATCTGTTGATCATCTGTGTAATTCTGATGACCTTGTTATGCTTATACTTTGGTCTGGATATTAGATCATGATATATTCCTTATACTCTGATTATCTTATGCAAGTCTTATAAGCTTAAAATAATGTTCACTCCCATTCTTCTATAGTATTGATATGTATTTGACTAACTTGAATTGTTTTGAATTAATGAGATTTGATTGAGTATCATTGTCAAAAGAATCAGTAAGCATGATCATCTGAGACATCCTTCAAAAATCCATAATTTTGTAAGTAAAGGTAAAAGATCTATGGTTCTGTGACCACTCTATTTTTTATCATTAAATTCTCCGATATTGTACTTCAGATGTTTGTGATCTTCAACACCCTCAGTGGTTTTAGGAACTGACTATGAGCCTATCAAACCTCATAACTTCTAACCCAAGTCATTAGAACCAAACACTTCTCAAACAGTATTCTATTACCCTACTCTGATATTGTTACGACCGGCATTTTATGTAATATTATTTGTGAATAATATTAAGTTAAATAAAAATATATTCAATGCTTGTACGTTTGTGTGAGTGAAAATTTCTGCATTATAAATTTGCTTTGGGTAGTATATGATTTTTCAAAGCAAGAATTTATTTAATTTCTTTATTTTTGATTTATAAGGAATATTCTAAGCTTTGGAAAAATTTTCTTTTAAAAGACATTTTGTACACAAATTGTGAAAATGATTTTATAAAGTCTCTAAAAATACAAGTTAATTTATGGTAGAAATTTTATAATTTTTGAACTTGTATTTTATTTTATAAAAATAAATCATTATAAATTTTAGTTGTCATAATTATTAAATTACATGAATAACCTTGCATGCAAACTCTCTTCTATTTAACCAAAGGGCAAAGAAGACATTCTCCACCCCACTAACTCACATTTTGCTAGCCAAATTACCTCCTTGACCTTGCATGCAAATTTGCCTAACTTTAGCTAGAGGGTTACTCTTGTCATTTCCTAAATCCACTCACATTTAGCCTAGTCAAAGACATAAAAACAAAACTAAAGTGATGATCACTCCATTTTCACTCCACCCTTCCCTTTTCTCCTCCCTCCCTCTCGGCTCAACCCTCCCTCTCGGCCATCCCATAGCCGAGGCCCTCCATCCCCTTCATTTCTTCATTCTTTCACCCAAACAATCATCTTATATTCAAGTAATTTTACTCCCTATATGTTATTCTTATATATTTCAAAAGTTTAGAGTGAAAAACCTATGTTTTGACCTTGCATGGTGATGTTTTTGTTAAACTCAAAGTGAACCTCCTTGATTCTTGTGAATCTAAGGCTTTCACCATGAGTTATAGTATCATAGGGTCAAGAATGGCTAGACATAAGAGTGTTACACTTATGCGAATGCTGTTTTTACCCTAATCCATTCGGCCATGACTTGATAGGAGCCGAATGGATGGTGTTTTGTTGCCTTGTTAACATTTTTGTGTATTTTGTGATGATAACATGAATGTTGTAGTAAAATCTTGATAAAATCCTTTTGCATGCTAGTTGATCATTTAGTTGTAATCCATGTTAGGCTTGCATGTTGAATTATGATAAAAATTTATTTGGAAATCATGTTGATTTGGCTTGAAAGATCCGAAAGCATGCATGCATGCAAATCACTTTTGATTCTTTTGGAAGTTTTGATCATTTAGATTCATGGTTGTTAGTGAGCCTTAATTTCAGTAGGAATAATGTATTAATATTGATTTATACTTCTTATTGCATGGTAATAATTCGTGGTTATCTTTTATAAAAAAAAATAAATATATATATATCTTGTTGCTTCAAGAGCATAAAGGTTTGTGATTTGTAAAGAGTAGTCTCTTTTATTTTGCCATAGTTGCACCATAGGTAAGGATGATCTCACCAAGGGTATTTTGAGAAAAAGGGAGTTAGTTCAGTAGAATACCAAGTATAAGTCTTGGTTTAAGTATTTAGTTGTTGATAATTGGGTTTGTCAAGTCAAAACCTTGGAAAATGAGAGTTATAGTTTCTGCAGAAAAATCAGTTTAGTACCCTGAGGTTTAGAGTGAGTTTTGACCATGTCATTGATGTGCACTTTGAGGCCCAAGCCACCAGAAGTTAGTATGGGGAGTATATAATAGGTTTTAGGAGTTGGTTGGAGGTTTGCATGTCATTTGGTTAGGTGCACAAGTAGAATAACAAAATCTGTCCAGCAGGGGACAGTTTTGTTGCAACTTAGAAATAGGGAGATTTGGCCATGTCATGGGTAGGCCCTCATTAGGCCCAATTGGGCCTTAGTTAGAGGGTATGTCAGAGAAGTTTTTCCAACCATAGTTCATAGGATATGAGCTAGAACCATGTGTCACAAGTTAATTCAAGTCAGGGCATTTTCTGCCCAGAAAAACAGGGGTACCTTGGACTTTTAGCTTAGGCCCAAGAAGGCCCAAGCCAGGCCTTTGAGCCACATCAAGCTTGTGAGATGCCCTTAGGTCAGGAGAGTCTTGTGTAAAAATTTTGAAGAAAAACTTGTAGTTTAAGAGTGTCTAATGCACTCAAGAAACCTTAGTTACCATTCTGAAATTTGCACCAGTGAGCACTTTCACTTATCACATAGTTTTAGGACACTTAGAAGTGAGTATTAGGTCGACCACCATAGTTGTAAGATAGTATAAGGTCAGTAGAACAAAAGGCACAAGTGAGGGTCAATAGGTTTTGGATAATTTAGGAAAGGCACATTGAGTTAGGAAGCCCAAATTCGAAGACTTCGTTTAGTTAGCGACCAAGTAACTTAAGTGGTGAGTCGAGATCATCCAAGCCTAGTGTGGCATTATGGTGTATATGATGTTATTTGGTATTAATATACGATATGTGATTATGTGGCTACGTGTGTACATTTGAAAATATAAATGGTGGATATGAATTAAGTGTGTATAGGCCTAAGTGCCATCCATGTTTAATTTCGGGTTGTAAATAGGTTAAGATGGAAAGAATATATTATAATGAGGATTATTATTATTTATGTAGGATCTCGAGACGAGGGAAAACTTGCCATAAAAGTCGAGTGAAGCTCCAGTTGTTGCTCCTACCAGTCAGACCAGATCAGTCTATCTCAAGGCAAGTGATTCAACTTGACCTTCGCATTTACTGTAAACAGTTCATATATATATCGATGCAATTATCCTGAGTCATTTTGATATATTTAAATCAAGAGTATCTTTTGTTTATCTTTGAGTTACATAGAGATGCCATGAACCCTCGAGTACGTATTGCAAGTAGTTCAAAAGTCTTTCATGATAGTTTAATGCCATGATAAAATAGAGATGTGTTATAATACCTTATTGATCCTTTTGATTATCATGCTATTGATCCCTGAGAAATCTTGATGTTGCACCCTGATGCTTTGATTCAACTCTTGAAATAACCTCGATAGAAACTTTATCTTGATACCTAAAAGCCAATCTTTTCTTAAATTCATTCATGATTGTTTGATAACCCTATCCTTACCCTAAAGCTTGATACCCTGTTATATCTTGAGCTGATGATCACTTCCTTTATATTTTAGCACCTCTATCCTATTGGAACTAGTGATGCTTATCTTCTTGATGTTCTAATACCTATACCTTGTCTACAACCATTGCTTTAAGCCTAGTTTGGCATTACTCTTTCATATTATCCAATAGCCTTGCTTAATTTCCTTGTCAAAATTCTTGTTTATGGAAATCTCTCGATTACCTTAATATAGTAAAGTCTAGTGGAACATGGCCTTGAGATTTAGTGTCATATTTCCAGTGTTTCAAGTTGATCTATAATCCCCTGATAAAAAAATGATTTCAGTCAAAAGAGATTTTGTCATAAATCGGCATCAGTTTTCAAAATGAATAAAAGGTGGATTTTTCAGTCCCAAAGGGGGACAAATGTTTTCTTGAATGGTGGATCTGGACTGAGACGCGAGTCCTTTCCACACTTATATTAGGCTTAAAAGTTGCCTAGGGATTCCCAATAATGTTTTAGAACCCAGCGAGGTTCGGGATTACTTCGCGGCTGATCACCGGCTGTAATCCGTAGCGTCATAAAATGATTTTGATTAAGAATGGTTTTAAAATTTGTTTTGATGCAAGCAAAATGATGCCAACTCACATAAGTTTTATCTCTCGATTATCATTGATTATGTCATTCCATTGTCATTCCTAAAGGTATATCTCGATTTATGCTTTGCGTTGTATTGTTAGCACTTGTTGAGCTTTTGGCTCACTTCTTGCTTTACCCTGATATTACAGCTAGCAGCCATGGTTAGATTCAAGCAGACTGCCCGTAAGACCTGTGATGCTGATGCTTATGTTCGAGCTCAGGTAGAATAAGTAATAATAGTTGTGTGAGGACTCGGTATTTGTAATCAGATGTAATAGTTGGTAGTGTTGGGCTGTTCCAAACCCTAAACTGTAAGATCTTGGATTTTGGTTGTGTAATACTCATTAAAATGATGTAATAGCTATAATTATTTTGCTATTTAAGTTGGGGGTGTGACAGGTTTTGGTATCAGAGCTACGGTTTAGAGTCCCTGGACAGCCCAAATAGGTTATAGGATTTGTGTGTAGGTTATAGATATTACGCGAGAGAGAAGGTAAAGTAAATTATTATTAATACTCCTCTTATTGGTTGTCAGCAAAGGGCGCATTCCTCGTCATCCTCTGGGTCGGACGACACTATTGCTTTCTCCGTGTATGCTGAGTTGAGGCGCGAGTTCGACATGCTTCAGGGCAAGTACGACCGACTGATAGACCGACTGAAGAACGTGTATCCGGACAGCCGAAACTACGAAGGGAAGCCCAAGGAGCAGATGATTGCGAGACTTGAGACCTTGGTTCGGTACGTCAACACTAAGCTTGAGGAGATGCCAGCACACCGGGACCGTACCAGCCAGTATGTCATTCAGATGGTGGCAGATGAGCTCCAGAGCATTGTAAAGACGCTTCGAGAGGAAAAGACTACCAAGCCCCGTTCAGATGGAGTGGAGCCTTAGTTCTTTCCATTTACCTTTCATGTTGTTGTACTATCAGACTCTATGGAATCCCCAGTTGATTCCGTCTTTCCTTCAAATAAGCCTGTTATTTCTAGAATCAGACTATGTCCCAATCCTATGTACTGTGACCTTTAAAATTTCAATAATTATGTGCTATTGTTCCATCTGCTCTCAACTGTTATTTTATGTTTTGTCATCATATCTGGAAACTTGACCCCATATGTAAACAAGAATGCCATGCGATACCCTCGAATCATTTTATCATTCATATTTGTTATAACACAACTCTTATTTCAGGATCATGCCTCCCAAAAAGAAGAATCCAACAACCACCTTCACCACAGACCCAAATATTCTTCGACTACTGGAAACCTTGCAACAGCAAACCAATGCTATAGCTCAACAACAACTAACTCTTCAACAACGAATTGAAAACCAAGATAACCGTGAGCCATATCAACCACCTGAACCACCAGTACCACCAAGACAAATTGTCACTTTCAAGGCTTTTCAGAGTGTGAATCCACCTGTATTTCATGATACCACTGATCCAGTGATAGCAAACACATGGATCAAGGAGATGGAAAGGGCTTTTGAGTTGGTACAGTTAGGAGACGATCAGAAGACGCTGTATGCCACTTACTTCTTGAAGGGAGAAGTCATTTATTGGTGGGAATCAGTAAAAGCTATGGAAGTCACTCAGCAGATTTCTTGGGAGAGATTTAAGAAGTTATTTCTGGACAAGTATTACCCTAAGTACATGCAGAATCAGATGGAGCTAAAATTTCTTGAGTTAAAACAAGGGAACATGACTGTACTGGAATATGAGAAGAAGTTCACTGAGTTGTCAAGGTTTGTGACAAAGTATACTAGCACTGAGGAAGAAAAAGCAAAGAAATTTCAGCAAGGATTGGAGCCTTGGATCAGAGATAGGGTGGCTATGTTTGAGCTTGAAACTTATGCGGGAGTAGTACAGAAAGCTGCTCTGATTGAGAATAATGGGATGCAGTCAAGGAACGAGAGGGATAACAAGAAGAGGAAGGTTCCATTTTATGGAGAAAAGTCTGAAGCTGGAAGTTCGCAAGATCGGAATGTAAAGAGGATTGGTTTCCAGAAGGGCGGAAATTTTCAAAGGAAAGGAAATTTGGGCAAAAGGCAAGAATCAAAAGGGAACAATCAGGCAAGCCAAGGGCAAGTTGGAGAAAACAGGTTCCAGAGGCCAGAATGCAAGCACTGTGGAAGAAGGCACCCCGGAGTATGCAATAAGCTGAGTATGACCTGTTATAGGTGCAATCAGAAGGGACATTTGGCAAATGAATGCAAGATGCCGAAGCCAGGAGTTACGTGCTACAAATGTGGGAAGACTGGACACATGGCTAGGGAGTGTAAGGCAACAGGACCAGTCAGAGCTCTGATGAACGTGGCAAGTACCAGTGCAAGCGTGCCAGCTGAGGTATTGGCATTACCTCCACCACCCGCACCAACCCCGCAAGCAACAGCAAGGACATTTGATCTAAAGATGAAAGATGCTGTTCAGAATTCTGAGGTGATAGCAGGTACACTTTTACTCAATAATGTCAAAGCCAAAGTATTGATTGATTCGGGAGCCACAAGATCTTTCATATCAGAATCTTTTGTTGATAAGATCCAATGTGATAAAACGGTTATGAGTGAGGTAGTAAATGTGGTAATTGCGAACCAAGAGAAGATTCCTGTGAATCAATTTTTTCCAAAATGTGAGATTGATATTTCGGGATATAAGTTCTCGGCCGACTTGATACTCTTCAAGCTGGGAGAGTTTGATATAATTTTAGGAATGGATTGGTTAGGAGAGAATAGCGCTCAGATAAATTGTAAGACCAAGAGAGTGTATTTAAAGACGAAGAGTGGAGAGAAGGTAGTATTTAAGGGACAGAGGCAAGAGCGACTATTTCTTACAATTATTCAGGCTAAGAAGTTACTTAGAAAAGGTTGTGAGTCGTTCCTAGCATATGTAGTGGATTCAGAGAGAGGCAGCCCCAGCATGGAAGATATTCCTGTAGTTAATGAGTTCCCCGATGTGTTTCCCGACGAACTACCAGGCTTACCACCAGATCGACAAATTGAGTTCGAGATCAACCTTGCTCCAGGCACGGAACCAGTTTCAAAGGCTCCGTATAGGATGGCACCAGCAGGAATTGAAAGAGTTGGCGAGCCAGCTACAAGAATTATTGGATAAGGGAGTGATACGACCAAGTACGTCGCCATGGGGAGCACCTGTTCTCTTTGTGAAGAAGAAAGATGGGAGTATGCGTCTATGCATAGATTACCGGGAGTTGAATAAAGTAACGATCAAGAACCGCTACCCGCTACCAAGGATAGATGACCTTTTTGATCAGTTAAAGGGAGTAAAATGTTTTTCGAAGATTGACTTGAGATCGGGATACCATCAATTAAAGATCAAGGAAGAAGATATTCCCAAGACCGCATTTAGGACCAGATATGGGCATTATGAATTCCTAGTAATGCCGTTTGGATTGACCAACGCTCCGGCCGCATTCATGGATCTGATGAATCGAGTATTTAAGAAGTATTTGGATAAATTTGTCGTGGTATTTATTGATGACATCCTTATTTATTCTAAATCGGAAGAAGAACATATGCAGCACCTCTGGATAGCATTGGAGATACTCCGACAAGAGAAGTTGTATGCCAAGTTTACCAAATGTGAGTTTTGGTTAAAGGAAGTTCAATTTTTGGGGCATGTTATTGGAAATGATGGAATTAAAGTGGATCCGGCGAAGATTGAGGCAGTTATGAGTTGGGAGAGGCCAAGGACTCCTACGGAAGTGCGAAGTTTTCTAGGATTGGCCGGATACTATAGAAGATTCGTCAAGGATTTCTCGAAGATCGCCACACCATTGACCAAGTTAACCAGAAAGAATCAAAAGTTTGAATGGAGTGCAGAATGTGAAAATAGCTTTCAAGAGTTAAAACAGAAGTTGGTAACAGCTCCGGTGTTGGTACTTCCCGATGATCAAGGGAATTTTGTAATATTCAGCGACGCTTCACATAAGGGTTTGGGTTGTGTGTTGATGCAACACAGTAAGGTAATAGCATATGCGTCAAGACAGTTGAAGCCGCACGAGTTAAAGTATCCGACGCATGACTTGGAACTAGCCGCCATAGTGTTCGCACTCAAGATTTGGAGACACTATCTCTATGGAGAAAAGTGTGAAATCTACACGGATCACAAGAGTTTAAAGTACATTTTTACTCAGAAAGAGCTCAATTTGAGGCAGAGGAGATGGCTGGAATTGATTAAGGACTATGACTGTTCGATAAATTACCATCCTGGAAAGGCGAACGTAGTGGCCGATGCGCTGAGTCGGAAGGAAAGATTGAATATAATGATAACATCAAAAGAGTTATCCGAAGAAATCGGAAAATTTGAATTGGAACTTTGTGCTTATGGGAAAGTCAAAGAAGTTTGTCATGCAATGACCTTTCAGCCAACACTACTGGAAAAGATAAAGAAGTATCAAGAGGAAGTAATGGAAAAAGAGAAAAATCAGTTATCTGGAGAAGAGATTAATACTAAAAGGGATGAGCAAGGAATACTAAGGTTTTCATCCAGAATATGGATTCCCCATGTATCTGAATTAAAGAATGAGATCCTCCATGAAGCCCACCATTCGAAATTTTCAATCCACCCGGGAAGCACCAAGATGTATCAAGACTTAAAGAAGAACTTTTGGTGGCCAAATATGAAAAGAGACGTGGCAGAATGGGTTGCGAAGTGCTATACCTGTCAGAAAGTAAAGGCAGAACATCAACGACCAAGCGGATTAATTCAGCCCCTGAAGATTCCAGAATGGAAATGGGAAAATATCGCTATGGACTTTATAGTAGGACTACCACGAACAAAGTCCGGACATGACGCAATATGGGTTATAATTGATCGTCTTACGAAGTCGGCGCATTTCCTTCCAATAAATGAGAAGTCGTCACTGGACAAGTTGGTTCATCTGTATGTGCACGAAATCGTATTAAGGCATGGAGTACCTGTATCAATAGTTTCAGACAGAGATCCACGATTTAACTCAAGATTCTGGAAGCAATTCCAGGAATGTCTTGGCACGAAGTTGAATATGAGCACGGCGTATCACCCGCAGACTGATGGCCAGAGTGAAAGAACAATTCAAACAATTGAAGACATGTTGCGCAGTTGTGCAATCGATTTTGCTGGAAGTTGGGACGACCACCTGCCATTAATTGAATTTTCATATAACAACAGCTATCATTCCAGTATCGGCATGCCACCATATGAAGCTTTGTACGGGCGAAAATGTAGATCACCAACAAGTTGGGATGAAGTAGGAGAAGGAAGAATTCTCGGCTCAGAATTGGTACAACAGTTGCATGACTCAGTCAAGTTAATTCAGAAAAGGTTGCTTGCTGCTCAAGATAGACAGAGGAAGTATGCGGATCCAGCGCGTAAGGATGTTCAATTCCAAATTGGCGAAGCTGTGTTGCTAAAAGTGTCACCTAGGAAAGGGTTGATAAGATTTGGCAAGAAAGGAAAGTTAGCACCTAGATACGTAGGTCCTTTTGAGATTTTGAGTCAAGTAGGAAAGGTGGCCTACGAGTTGGCCTTACCACCTCAGTATCAGCATGTGCATAATGTGTTCCATGTGTCGTTGCTTAAGAAGTACAATCCTGACGCTAGCCATGTGATAGAATATGAACCTGTAGAAATTCAGGCAGACCTGTCATTTGTGGAGCAACCGGTTAAAGTACTCGACTGGCAAGTAAAGAGTCTTAGAAATAAATCAGTAAAGTTAGTGAAAGTACTTTGGAGGAACCCTAAGGTCGAAGAGTCGACTTGGGAGTTAGAGTCTGATATGCGTTCCCGGTATCCTCATCTGTTCTCTTAGATTCTGGGGACAGAATCCCTTAAGGGGGAGAGGATGTTACGACCGGCATTTTATGTAATATTATTTGTGAATAATATTAAGTTAAATAAAAATATATTCAATGCTTGTACGTTTGTGTGAGTGAAAATTTCTGCATTATAAATTTGCTTTGGGTAGTATATGATTTTTCAAAGCAAGAATTTATTTAATTTCTTTATTTTTGATTTATAAGGAATATTCTAAGCTTTGGAAAAATTTTCTTTTAAAAGACATTTTGTACACAAATTGTGAAAATGATTTTATAAAGTCTCTAAAAATACAAGTTAATTTATGGTAGAAATTTTATAATTTTTGAACTTGTATTTTATTTTATAAAAATAAATCATTATAAATTTTAGTTGTCATAATTATTAAATTACATGAATAACCTTGCATGCAAACTCTCTTCTATTTAACCAAAGGGCAAAGAAGACATTCTCCACCCCACTAACTCACATTTTGCTAGCCAAATTACCTCCTTGACCTTGCATGCAAATTTGCCTAACTTTAGCTAGAGGGTTACTCTTGTCATTTCCTAAATCCACTCACATTTAGCCTAGTCAAAGACATAAAAACAAAACTAAAGTGATGATCACTCCATTTTCACTCCACCCTTCCCTTTTCTCCTCCCTCCCTCTCGGCTCAACCCTCCCTCTCGGCCATCCCATAGCCGAGGCCCTCCATCCCCTTCATTTCTTCATTCTTTCACCCAAACAATCATCTTATATTCAAGTAATTTTACTCCATATATGTTATTCTTATATATTTCAAAAGTTTAGAGTGAAAAACCTATGTTTTGACCTTGCATGGTGATGTTTTTGTTAAACTCAAAGTGAACCTCCTTGATTCTTGTGAATCTAAGGCTTTCACCATGAGTTATAGTATCATAGGGTCAAGAATGGCTAGACATAAGAGTGTTACACTTATGCGAATGCTGTTTTTACCCTAATCCATTCGGCCATGACTTGATAGGAGCCGAATGGATGGTGTTTTGTTGCCTTGTTAACATTTTTGTGTATTTTGTGATGATAACATGAATGTTGTAGTAAAATCTTGATAAAATCCTTTTGCATGCTAGTTGATCATTTAGTTGTAATCCATGTTAGGCTTGCATGTTGAATTATGATAAAAATTTATTTGGAAATCATGTTGATTTGGCTTGAAAGATCCGAAAGCATGCATGCATGCAAATCACTTTTGATTCTTTTGGAAGTTTTGATCATTTAGATTCATGGTTGTTAGTGAGCCTTAATTTCAGTAGGAATAATGTATTAATATTGATTTATACTTCTTATTGCATGGTAATAATTCGTGGTTATCTTTTATAAAAAAAAAATAAATATATATATATCTTGTTGCTTCAAGAGCATAAAGGTTTGTGATTTGTAAAGAGTAGTCTCTTTTATTTTTCCATAGTTGCACCATAGGTAAGGATGATCTCACCAAGGGTATTTTGAGAAAAAGGGAGTTAGTTCAGTAGAATACCAAGTATAAGTCTTGGTTTAAGTATTTAGTTGTTGATAATTGGGTTTGTCAAGTCAAAACCTTGGAAAATGAGAGTTATAGTTTCTGCAGAAAAATCAGTTTAGTACCCTGAGGTTTAGAGTGAGTTTTGACCATGTCATTGATGTGCACTTTGAGGCCCAAGCCACCAGAAGTTAGTATGGGGAGTATATAATAGGTTTTAGGAGTTGGTTGGAGGTTTGCATGTCATTTGGTTAGGTGCACAAGTAGAATAACAAAATCTGTCCAGCAGGGGACAGTTTTGTTGCAACTTAGAAATAGGGAGATTTGGCCATGTCATGGGTAGGCCCTCATTAGGCCCAATTGGGCCTTAGTTAGAGGGTATGTCAGAGAAGTTTTTCCAACCATAGTTCATAGGATATGAGCTAGAACCATGTGTCACAAGTTAATTCAAGTCAGGGCATTTTCTGCCCAGAAAAACAGGGGTACCTTGGACTTTTAGCTTAGGCCCAAGAAGGCCCAAGCCAGGCCTTTGAGCCACATCAAGCTTGTGAGATGCCCTTAGGTCAGGAGAGTCTTGTGTAAAAATTTTGAAGAAAAACTTGTAGTTTAAGAGTGTCTAATGCACTCAAGAAACCTTAGTTACCATTCTGAAATTTGCACCAGTGAGCACTTTCACTTATCACATAGTTTTAGGACACTTAGAAGTGAGTATTAGGTCGACCACCATAGTTGTAAGATAGTATAAGGTCAGTAGAACAAAAGGCACAAGTGAGGGTCAATAGGTTTTGGATAATTTAGGAAAGGCACATTGAGTTAGGAAGCCCAAATTCGAAGACTTCGTTTAGTTAGCGACCAAGTAACTTAAGTGGTGAGTCGAGATCATCCAAGCCTAGTGTGGCATTATGGTGTATATGATGTTATTTGGTATTAATATACAATATGTGATTATGTGGCTACGTGTGTACATTTGAAAATATAAATGGTGGATATGAATTAAGTGTGTATAGGCCTAAGTGCCATCCATGTTTAATTTCGGGTTGTAAATAGGTTAAGATGGAAAGAATATATTATAATGAGGATTATTATTATTTATGTAGGATCTCGAGACGAGGGAAAACTTGCCATAAAAGTCGAGTGAAGCTCCAGTTGTTGCTCCTACCAGTCAGACCAGATCAGTCTATCTCAAGGCAAGTGATTCAACTTGACCTTCGCATTTACTGTAAACAGTTCATATATATATCGATGCAATTATCCTGAGTCATTTTGATATATTTAAATCAAGAGTATCTTTTGTTTATCTTTGAGTTACATAGAGATGCCATGAACCCTCGAGTACGTATTGCAAGTAGTTCAAAAGTCTTTCATGATAGTTTAATGCCATGATAAAATAGAGATGTGTTATAATACCTTATTGATCCTTTTGATTATCATGCTATTGATCCCTGAGAAATCTTGATGTTGCACCCTGATGCTTTGATTCAACTCTTGAAATAACCTCGATAGAAACTTTATCTTGATACCTAAAAGCCAATCTTTTCTTAAATTCATTCATGATTGTTTGATAACCCTATCCTTACCCTAAAGCTTGATACCCTGTTATATCTTGAGCTGATGATCACTTCCTTTATATTTTAGCACCTCTATCCTATTGGAACCAGTGATGCTTATCTTCTTGATGTTCTAATACCTATACCTTGTCTACAACCATTGCTTTAAGCCTAGTTTGGCATTACTCTTTCATATTATCCAATAGCCTTGCTTAATTTCCTTGTCAAAATTCTTGTTTATGGAAATCTCTCGATTACCTTAATATAGTAAAGTCTAGTGGAACATGGCCCTGAGATTTAGTGTCATATTTCCAGTGTTTCAAGTTGATCTATAATCCCCTGATAAAAAAAATGATTTCAGTCAAAAGAGATTTTGTCATAAATCGGCATCAGTTTTCAAAATGAATAAAAGGTGGATTTTTCAGTCCCAAAGGGGGACAAATGTTTTCTTGAATGGTGGATCTGGACTGAGACGCGAGTCCTTTCCACACTTATATTAGGCTTAAAAGTTTCCTAGGGATTCCCAATAATGTTTTAGAACCCAGCGAGGTTCGGGATTACTTCGCGGCTGATCACCGGCTGTAATCCGTAGCGTCATAAAATGATTTTGATTAAGAATGGTTTTAAAATTTGTTTTGATGCAAGCAAAATGATGCCAACTCACATAAGTTTTATCTCTCGATTATCATTGATTATGTCATTCCATTGTCATTTCTAAAGGTATATCTCGATTTATGCTTTGCGTTGTATTGTTAGCACTTGTTGAGCTTTTGGCTCACTTCTTGCTTTACCCTGATATTACAGCTAGCAGCCATGGTTAGATTCAAGCAGACTGCCCGTAAGACCTGTAATGCTGATGCTTATGTTCGAGCTCAGGTAGAATAAGTAATAATAGTTGTGTGAGGACTCGGTATTTGTAATCAGATGTAATAGTTGGTAGTGTTGGGCTGTTCCAAACCCTAAACTGTAAGATCTTGGATTTTGGTTGTGTAATACTCATTAAAATGATGTAATAGCTATAATTATTTTGCTATTTAAGTTGGGGGTGTGACAGATATATCCCCCATTTTTTGCTCTGATTCACTTAATTTTCTTAAGATATCAACGTAGTGATCAGACAAAATTACTATTTGGTATTGGAGTTATGTTGACAATGAGGGAGATAATGCGAAGAAGCACAACATAAGGAAGGAAAGGTCAACCCTACAACTGTGTCTCTCATAAAGAAGTGGAGTATCTATAACCCCGAGACATCTGTAAGCCCATCTGTATTCTCTCAAAAGGATACGGAGCTGAAAAATGCAAATAAACAGTTACTTGCATTCTCCCAACAAAATGTTATCTATTGAAAATTCACCTGTCATCTAGGGCATCTGTATGAGAGCCACTACCCCTTGATTAAAATATTTCCAATGCACATATGAGATTCACACACAAGGAAGGTATTGACACAACAATCTTTGTTATACCATATCAAGGTCACTAATAATGGTTGAATATTAGATCATACGTAAGCTCATTATCTCTGATTTAGAATTCGGGTTGAGATCCTAAGATCTGGGGCACATTTATCTATGCTCTGACAAGTTTGGATTTGTGGTCCTAGAGACTCTAATAAGTCTTCACAGACTTTAGAAGAAATATTTGATCCCTAATGGCATATCATTGATCATTTGTTATCTTCCCAAAATTCAAATATGGAAATGATTTTGACTATGTCAAAATTGCAGCTCATAAATAAGGACTTAGATATTATTTGATGAGTTTATGAGGTATACTTCTTCATGGAAGTTGAGGGATATCAGGATTTCTGCCACTTAAAAGAATCCTAATTTCGCCTCTCAAAAGGAACATTTCTGTATCTCTTGACTGAGAGTTTCCATCCTTGAAGTTGGAAGGAAACTTTCCTATGAAAAGGATTTTTTTGCAGGTATACTTGGATGTTTGGAGCTTTGAGTGAGTGATACACTGTGAGACTGAGTGACAAACACTTGAGTTTAAAGTGGAGTGAAACACAATATGAGATCACTAAACAGAAATTACACACCTGCACTGTGAGGAAATGGTTACAATATATAATCTCTTTACTTGGTTGTTTGGTCCTAAGATTCCACTCTGATACACTTTGAAGTATTACTGAACTAAGGGGGAGAGGTTATATAAAAGATTATAGAGATTATCAAGATTCAATAGTTTTTCTGAAACTAAGAAGGGGAGTTTCCAACTTTATTGTACTAAGGAGGGGATTCATCATATTAGGGGGAGAGAATATTGAGTTTTAATTCTCTTAGTTCCAAAATGTTTTCTATGTGCTTTATGGGAAAATATGAAGATTATTGAAGATAGTATTTGGAAGACGTGTCTATCTGTAACTTTATATAAGGGAGGGAAGAATCTGTTCTCTGCTGAAGCTGAATGTGTATAGAAGATACAATAGAGATAAGATAACGTTATTTCCAAGTCCAGGATTGAAAGTTGAAAGATAATTGAAGATTTTTGATTATGGTTAGTTGAGTTATCCTCCAAACTGTTGATTCCCCATTATTATTTGACCGTCAGGTGTAACAGTCAAATATGGGGAGATTGTTAAGCAAGATTGAAGCTGTATGTATAACTCAACAATACTGGTTTGGATAACTCAACATAGAACAAGGACTTTGAAATAATCTATATTCCACTAGAATCAGTACAGATTGTTTATTGGGCATATACAGAAAGGTTTTGGTAGCTACAGTGAAGAAGACGTCAACAGTGATCCGTATGAAATTCATTAATATGTTCATGCATGGGAGGAATAATGATGGAGTCATTCGAAGCAGTTATCAGAATCAGTGTGAAGACCTCACGGATTTTTAATGAAGTTGTTTATATCTGATAGAAGGCTTGGCAATAATTTGAGAAGATATAGTATAAAGGCCAGAGAGTGAAACTAGTCACCTGTGAACCGGAACATTGCACTAGGTGTCAGTGATTCGTGAAAGAAACTGAGTATTATCATTAGGAAGATTTTCGAGTGAGGATTCGTATTCAGGAATACAGGTTTTATGTTTTAGACGAAGACTTAAGAGAGAAGACTTGAAGACATGACGGCTTTAGAGTGCAGTGCTCTACAGAAACTACGTCAAAGTGATCACTACCTTGTAGTAGGAGTCACCCTGATCAGTATATTGAATATCATAAACAATATCATGGTAATACAATTCAATATTTAATTACCGGAACTAATCTTGACTTGGTACAAGTCTCAGGGAATAAACAGGGGCAGAAAAGAATTCACAAGTGCATCTCCATTGCTCTTGGTCGCCATTAAGCCTTGGTGCTTGTTTCTCTAAGGCAAAAATGATTCCCTAGCTACACTAGGAAGACATGGTCACAAGTAACTCATCTTAGGGACACTAAGGTCACAACTAACTCCCTAGAAGGAGTAGATGTTGCAAGTAACTCATCTTAGGGACACAAAGGTCGCAACTAACTCCCTATAAGGAGTAGAGGTCGCAAGTAACTCCTCCAAGGAGCTTCTGGTTGCAAGTAAAGCTTATACAAGGGAACAAGGTCGCAGATAAGTCCTACTAAGGATGATTGGTCACCAGTAACCTTGAGTAACGCAAAAACTAAGTACAAAACTCCCTAGGAATGATCTATTCATAAGTAACCTCTCCCTTGCCTATGTAGGTCGCAAGTAAACTTGAAAATGGCTAAGGCAAGTTTTCTTGCCACCTTGTAGTCACCATTAAAGGTGAATATAAGGATTCCAGTCACCAGTAAATAGTGTGTGAAGTTCAGGGGCGCAAGTCAATCATTTATATACAAGTTGTCAACTAAAAGCTTGGTCTTGGTGCTTCCACGTAGCCTTCTTCTCTCTGCAACCTATCTGCCTATATAATCAATATATACAGATTGAATATTGTATCTCTCCATTTTCACAACAGTGCGGCGCTCTTGCAAAATTGTGATATCCCGGATTTTCAGCAATTAATATTATTATTCCTTGAATATGTTTATGTGATTTTCTGATTTAGAAGGAATAAAATTGTGGATATTTAATTCCTATTTGACGTGTTCGTTTCATTAAATAGTATTGTGCTAATTGGTAGTTGGTCCCAATTTCTGTATTATTGTGAAAGTATTTAATTACTTCTATAATTTAAACTTTTTATCTGAAAGCCGATTTTTTATCGATATCAGTAAAACTGAGTGTGTTTTTATTCTTGGGGATCGAGTGGTATTTTACTCTCCTCAATACTTTATTTGTGTCAGAAATATTATTTGGTATTTTAACCGTGTTCACCCGGGTATAGGGTGAGTTTAAAAATATTTAAAAATATTATTTTACAGCTATTTTGTTACGTGTTAAATGAATAATAATATGTCTAATATTATTTAAAATGTGTTGGCCATGATTTAACATATAGTGTATTTTGATTATATAGTAGCGAATAACTAATCATACTAGTTATCTCGCCATCAGTTGTTAAGATTATTTCGGACCATGAGAATGGGGAGTTGATTATGAAAGGACATCGATTGATACGATTCCTCTATGAAAAATATTCTTGATTGGATAAGTGCATATTGGTGGTTGCCGATATGTAGTATTTAAGTGCATAATGATGGTGGCCGATATGTCGTATTTGATTGCATATTGGTGGTGGCCGATATGTTGCCTTTAAATACAGATTGGTGGTGGCCGATATATGGCATTTATTAGAGTACTCTTTATTTTGGACATGTTTCTACCAATCATGATTCAGTGCTATCACATGAACTGATCAGCTGTGATAGTACGTCCGTCGAATAAATATTCCAATCTAAAAAACTTATCGTTTAATCGTTAAGCTTATGATAGCTTGTGATAGCTTTTGTTCTCGTACGTATCCTATGATTGATATTCATAAATAGATGATTTATCATAAATTGTTATTGCATGGTTTACATTAAAAGTTGATATTGATATTTAAGTTGTTAAATATCAAAAGTGATAGTAATATATATGATTAATGTTGACTTCATTATGGGATGTTGTGAGCATCAAAGTTAGTATTAATAGCTAATTTGACGTTGACATCAAAATGATTATTAATATCAAGAGTACCATTTTAATAAAGTTTATGATTCAGTCCATAATCACAGTTTTATGTTATTGTTTACAATATTCCTGTAAACACTGTTTTATAATTTCTGATTCTTAATGGGATTTAAAGTATTGCTGAAACATTTTCGCTCAAAAACATCAAAGGAGTTTTGAATGCATTTAAAGAACCAATTCTGGGATTTCCTTAACTAAATTTTCTTATTCAACAATATGATTTTAAATGTTCTGCTCTATCGCAGATGTGAGTTTTCATATCAAAAAGACCATATATATCTTATAATGAACTTCCTGAGCATTTCTTTCACTCATACTTGCCTGTTTTTAAATTTGACCTTCCAATGAGGATTAGCTTGCGCTGTTTAGCTGTGTAATTCGAGAAAAGCAAATGAAGAATATAAAGCATAATATAACGTAATATGTAATCGAGGAATTATAACTCAACATAAAATAGAAACAGATAAATAATATTAAATTGTGAAGCACAGGAACTCTAAAGGTGAAGACATGATATATACAAAGAATCAAAAGATGTAAATGACTCTCTAAGTCCACAATCAAGTCATGAGAAGAAGTTCATTAACATGTTCAAGCATCCATGAAGAATAAGACATCAGATGACTTCCAGTATCATTTACATGGTTTGATTTGAAGTATTAAAGATCAGGGGTTCATTATTTGAAGCTAGAAATAACCATCCAAGATGTATCAGCTTAGTAATACAAAATGAATTGAATTAAATCAGTTCATGTTAGTTGTTTGTGAACCATATCAGTGCACCAAACATCAACATTCCAGAAAATATTTAGTTCAATAACACATAAGAAATGGTTCATTGATACATCTATTGGAAACAGTGGGAAAAGAACCTAAGGCAACTACAATACCTAGTGGTCGCAGGTTGAATGTTTGAAAAAAAATACTCCAACGCAGAACCACTACCATGTGGTCACAGGTTGAGTGTTTGGAAAAATACTCTAAGGCAAAACAATGCTCTGTGGTTGCAGGTTGAAGGTCGCAGGTTGGAGTTGTGAAGAAAAACTCTAAGGCAAAACTCAACCCCTTGTGGTTGCAGGTTAGGGTCACAGGTTAGAAGTTAGAAAAAAGCTTGTAAGGAAAAATTTCACCCCTTGTGATCGCAGGTTAGGATCGCATGTTAGAAGTTAGCACAAATCTTCTAAGGCAAAATGTCACCCTGTGGTCGCAGGTTGGATTAAATCATCTATCTTCCCTCGGGTCGCCAGTTAGCACTTGGAGTGTTATTAAATATTAACTGCATAAAATTCAAAGGAAATGTGTGGATACAAAGATGCCACCTGTCCTAATCAATTTGAAGTCTATAAAGCAGCAAATGAATGTAATTTTCATTTGGTTATCTTCTTCAGCCAACAGAAAGTGTTTTTACGGGAGTTACATTAAAGACTTCATTTATTAAGCTTGTAAACACACAACTGTGCTGCTGAATTTATTGTAGCTAATCAATTCATTGATTATATTGTAGCAACCTCAAGGTTTATATTAATAAAACAATATATTCCTCGAATTGTTTTGTGTGTATTTTGATTCCGTACTTATAACGAAGAACTTATAACGAATCGAAAAAGATGGTAGGTATCGTATTCAACCCCCCCTTCTACGATACTTTGGGACTAACAATTGGTATCAGAGCTTGTTGATTGATATATAAATCAAGATCCGGAGAAAGAAACAAGTTCTTGAAAAATTTCTTGAAATTTTTTAATTTTCGAAAATTCTCGTTTCTTGAAATTTTTGAACTTTAAATAATTTTAATTCCTCCAAGATGATGAATAACCAAACAATTAGAAGTATCAAGGTTCCCCCATTTGACAGAGATAATTACAACCTATGGAAGAAAAAGATGATGATGTTTATGAAAGCTTCGAATCCACTTTATATTGGGATATTACTGAATGGCCTTTATGTCCCGATGGAAGTAGTTGTTGAATCCACTACTGTAACTGGTGTAAGAATTCCTTCCTCATCCACTCCTAGGGATCCGTCTAAATATACGGAGACTGACAAGGAGTTGATAAATCTGGACACAAGCCTTCAACTCATAATTATGGAATCGACCGATAATGATATGGGTCATCAACTTCTGGGAAGTAATAATGCAAAGGATATGTAGGATACCATTGAGTTGTTGATGGAAGGTACAGAAGAAGTCAAAGAGAACATGATGGATATTCTGACTACTCAGTATGAGGCATTCAAACTTCAACCCGGAGAAACACTGTCTTCACTCTTTGAGATATATACAAGACTACTAAGCGAACTAAAGCTACAAGGGAAAGTTTATCATATACGAGAGTCTAACAGAAAGTTTATGCTAACTCTACCAGTTCATTTGGAACAAAAGAACACATCAATCAGGGAAAGAGCTGATTCTATAACCATGTCTCTGGATGTGATTTATGGAAAGCTAAGAACCCATGAACTGGAGCAAGAGCAGAGAGCTATTATAAATGGACCTAGTTCTATTGACAGTAAGAGTACGGCACTTGCAAAAACCACTACACTTGTAGTTCGTGAACCTGAAACCCAGGAAGTCAAGGTTGCACCCTCCTCAACAATCAAAGAAATTGTTGTAGCTGAAATTACTCATACTGAGCCAGAGGATGAAAGTGAGTTTTACACTTAGGAAGAACTTGAATAGTTGGAGGATAAATCTATGGCATACATGGCTGCAAAATTTAGTCATGTTAGATTCAGAAGAAAACCCAACTATAAACCAAGGGGTTCATCAGGAAGATTTCAGAAAGGAAGATAAACATCGGGGTCAAGCTCCAGAGGAGGCTACAAGTCAAGTTGGGTAGACAAGATCAAAACAAGATGTTACAAATGCAATGAGTTGGGGCACTTTGCATCTGATTGCAGAAAGTCCAGCCAGCAAAAGGAAAAGATTCCTATGAAAAGAAGGAAACTTATGAAGATCTAAAGAGGCAGAATGAGAAGCTGAAACAGAAGCTAAAAGCTTATGTGGTTAGGAAAAGGGAAGAGCGTACACCGCTGAAGGAAAAAGCTGGGATGATATCGATTCAGATGAAGAGGAAGAGTATGTGACTCTAGCTTTTATGACAGAGTCTGTAGAGGAATCACCACAATCATCTCAGGTTCCTGAACTTACCACTATTGATATGTCTATGTCAGAATACAAATCTACTGTGCATGAACTTACTTCAGAATTGTATAATGTTCTTACAAGCATGCTTGCATATAAACTTGAAAATGATAAGTTAGTTCTTAAAGCTGAGAATTTAACCTCTAGAAATAAAGAACTAGAATTGCTTGTAGCTGGATTAGAAGACCTTAAACAAAAGAATGAATAATTAGAGAATAAGGTTAAGTGCAACGCAGACATAGAGGCCATTACTAGAACCCAAATTTATGATTTAGAAAAGAAGTTACAGGACTCAGAAGGAGATAATAGATAGTCAAAGATTTAAATCTAAGACTTCAATATTACTTGACTATTCTAAGCTGAACAGTAAGAAGCATAGTGGTGCATTTGAGATAAACATGTTTGTCTCAGAAAAGGTATCATATGTCATTAATGATGTTGTATCTCCGTTGTTCACTGAGTCTGTTTTAGAACCTTTGGATGAAGTAAGTTTGCTAATAAATGAGGAATTGTTTGCTGATGATAGAGAGAAAGAGAAGGTAGAGGAATCCCCTAAGACTCCTAAGGCTCAAGATAGTAAGGCTTAACCTAAGATTGACCTAGGTAAGAAAGGACATGACAATCTTAAGAAATCAGACCCAATAGATAATTCTAAGACCGGGGAAAGTGTTAAGGTTAAGGCTAAGAAGAACATGAATGGCAAGGTAGGTGTAAATAATAAATCTAATTTTGCATCTTCCTCATCTGTATCTAGAAAGTTATGTAATAATTGCAATTCTGCTGCACACCTTACACATGCATGCACAAAAGCTAAAGTAGAATATGTTACAAAATCTAGTGTTCCTGCCATGCCTAACATGCCTAGTTTTCATAAGCCTTGTGGTGTAGTTGGTTGTATGCCATGTGCAATTGTTACCATGTATGAGTATTTTAAAGCTTTTCATGCATCTGCTAGCACTTGCACTGACACTAAGACAAGCATGAGTGATGAGCACACATAGGCCAAGACTGTAGTACCTTCTATCTCTAAGTCTGACAACACTGTTGAGACTAGCACTGAGAAGGATTCAGTCAAAGTGAAAGCTAAGCCCGTTAAGGTTTCATTTGTTGATTATATTTCTACCCCTAAACCTTCAGGACCCAAGAAAGCTTGGGTACCAAAGTCTTCTTAATCAATCTGTGTTTGCAGGGTAAGGTTCGAAAGGAAAAGATCATGTGGATTCTGGACAGTGGTTGTTCTAGGCACATGATAGGAGAAAAATCCCTGCTCACAGGTGTGGTTGAGAAAGCTGGACCTATTGTCACCTTTGGAGAGTGCTCAAAGGATTTACTAAGGGATATGGAAATTTGGAAATTAGGAATGTCATCACTGAAAACATCTCTCTTGTGACAGGATTGAAGCATAATCTTCTGAGCGTCAATCAGTTTTGTGACAAAGGATACAATGTTGACTTTAGACCATAAAGATGTTTGATCACTCACAGGAAAGATGAGAAGCTTGCTTTACAGGGATTAAGAAAAGGTAATATGTCTGTAGCTGACTTGAAGTCTACCTGTGATGGAGTAATGAGATGTTTTTACAGCAAAGCTTCATCAGAACAAAGTTGGCTATGGCACAAGAAGTTCTCGCACATGAACTTCAAGACAATTAACTCTTTGGATAAGAGGGAATTGGTGAGCGGACTACCACATATGGAATTCTGTCAAGAAGGACTCTGTGAAGTATGTGAAAAAGGGAAGTCAAAGAAAGCATCACAAAGAAGCAAGGAAATGACAAGCATAACTGAACCTCTTCGGTTAATTCACATGGATTTATATGGTCCAATGAATATGTTGTCACTATCAAGGAAAAGATATTATTTAGTGATAGTCGATGATTACTCCAAGTACAGATTGGTGTCGTTCTTGCTATCTAAGGATGAAGCACCACAGATGATAGTTGATCATATAAAGAAGATTGAGATGGAAGCGAAATTACCTATCAAAAGATCACATTAGACAATGGGACATAGTTCAAGAATGCATTTCTCAATGAATTATTTACAGTGTTAGGTCACAAAACACTATAGAAGGGGGTTGAATATAGTGTTTATACAATCAAATCGATTTATCAACACAAGTATGTAACAGTAATCAAGTATATTCAATATAATAAACTCTGTTACAATAGAACAATTGTTCTCTCTCAGTGATGAACAATATCACTAAGAGCTGCTAGGTTACAATGTATAATCTTTCTCGTGAATAATAACACATATAGTGTAAACCCTTAGCTGTGTTTATATAGTACACAGTTACAAGATATCTTCTAATTGATATAGAATATAATTCTGTCTCCTAAAATATATCAATTAAATATTATCTTCTACAGGTCTTCTAGTCTTATAACTCTCCATACATATCTTCTATTGTTTTAGTCATGATCATTTCCTGTAAATCAGATGCTTTCCTTATCTGAAGTATTCGCACTTAAGTCCTAATATAAATCCTGACGACCTTAAGTTCTGATATAAAATCTGATTTCAGTAAGTTCTGATTTCCAGTAAGTCCTGATATTAAGTTCTGAAACTAAACACAACTGATTAGACATGACATCTCAAATATATATAACAATCTCCCCCAACTTATAAATTATGCAAAATATACAAGTTAATAGATTTGATGATGTCAAAAACATTTAAGTATAAATGTAATAAGAGTTTATTTAGACAACTAACTACAACTTACAGTCCTTGTAGCTTTTACCAAATTTACTGAGTCAATCTGAATCCAAAGTGATTCTTGACAAAGTTTGATTTCAGCTTTTCTTCTACATTCCTCAGGACTTGAGATAGTGTAGCTTTGACTTGCTTCAATTCTTCACCCTGACTTCCAATCTAGTAGATTGCAGTCTTTAGTGCTGAGATATGATTTCTTTCTAAACCATCACCAAGACTGATCACCCTTGGATGAGAAGAGTCTTCATTATAGCACAAACATTTCTCTTTCAGAATCACTTCAAGTTTAGCAGAATTTTTTTTATTGGAATTTCACTTCCATCATCTTCAACTATGTTTGGAACAAATTATGTAACCCCTGATCCAGATATTCTTTCTTTATCTCTTATGGTCTTTATGATGAAACTTGACCATCTTCTGGTAATCTCAGACTTTATCTCCAAAAGATAATGAAAGAATTGAAGTTCTTTCAGAGATTTATTCAGCATATCTGATTCTGACATTTGATATGTTCTTCCATCTTTAAGAAATAAAATCAGATTTTCTTTGATATTATGCTTATCATGAGCATACATTTCTGTGTAACTTCTTCATGAGGTTTGTCAGTCAATAAAAATGGATCTCTTGTAAGTACTTCAACTCATGTCTTGATCTTGGCTTCTTCAAAACCTAATCCAGCTCTGTCTCTTGCTTCTCTGGCTTTCAATCTAACAGTCAGGAAATCAGATAGCAGCTGGCTTTTCTTAGGATCTGATGGATTAACATTTTTCCATAGGAGTTTTCTCTTATCAGTAACTGTCAATTTGTTCAAATCAACTTGAGAACTGTCAGAGGTTGATGTTTTGATGACTTGATCAAAATTTGTTATTTCTTCTGTAGCTTGCTGTTCTTCATTCTGAACAACTTGAGTTGTGTCAGAGGTTGTCTTAGATTTTTCAGTTATCTTCCTTCTTTTCAAAGTTTGAACAGTTTCATCTACTGCAGCAGCATCATCAAATACTTGAACCAGTTTGTATACAGGTTTTATCAGGATTTGAGGAATCTTCATCTCCTGTGGCTTTGTTGGTTCATCAATATTTCCTTTCCCTTTATCCTTGGGATCAACTTGTGATCTTGTCTTGGGCTTTGAAGCCTCAGATATTGACCTATCCTTGATCACAATGCCTTTTACCTTAGGCCTTGGAGGTTTCTTTGCATCAGAAGCCTTAGACTTAAGATTTGTCTTCTCAACTGCAAATCTAGCTTCTTCCTCCTTTAGATTCTCTAAATCCATTCCAGGATTATGCTTGAGAAATAGTCTTCTAGCAATTTCTTCATCAAGTGTCTGCATTTTAGGGTCTTTGTAGTAGACTGTAGTCTCCCTTCCCTTGAGCTTCAGAGTTTGCAAAAACTTCTGAGAGTCTTGACTATCACCTTGAATGAGAACATCAGAACTTGATATCAGATTTTGATTATCAGAACTTGCTGTTAGAGCTTGAGCATCTACAGCTTCAGAACTTGTCTTCTTCTGTGTAGAAGTAGAAGATTTTCTAACATCAGTAATTAGTTTCCTTGAAGAAACTTTGCTGCTTTGCCCTTGACCTTTTCCCTTGCTAGGGTTTCCCTGGTCATCTTCTTTGTCATCCTTCTTCTTCAGTACTTGACTAGTTAAGCATTTGGACTTAACTACCTTCTCCCCCTTTTTGGCATCGTTTGGTAGTAGGAGAGAGAGAAGAAGTTCTACTGAAGATTGAATTTCATTCAGTTGAGCTTGTTGAGATGTTTGATTCTTCAGGACCTCAGTAAGTTGGGTCTGTTGCTTTTCTTGAACCTTTTCAATAGGTTCAACTTTCTCATGAATAGGTCTAATAAACCTCTTTTTGTCTAGCTTGATCTCCATATCCAGCTTATCAGCTCTTTCCAGAAGTTTGTCAACTTTTTCATAAGTAATGGAGTGTTGACCTTGAAGGTTTTTAGTACTTAGAGCTGTGACTTTGAGTTGGTGCTTGAAATCAGAGTTTGTCAACAACTCATCAGCTTTTGATATATGCTCTGTCAGAACTTTTGAGCTTGGAATGAAATCAGATTCATCCCACTTCTTGGTCCACTCAACTCCTCTGTGAGTTTCTTTCCAAGGAACATGAGCTTCTTTTTCAACAAACTTTTGAATCAATGCCTCCTTTCCAAGAATGGGAGCATTTACTGGAGCACTGTCTCCAGAACTTGCTAACATCTCCTCATCTTCTGATAACACCAGAGTTTGTGTGACTGAAGGAGACTCTGTAGCAGATTCATCTAAATTCTGATCTTCAAGTTCCAGATCTAGAATTGGTGTAGATGGTAACTCAGCCTGTAAGATTGGAGAAGTAACAGTAGATGGCTGAGCTGCAGTTGGAGCTTCCAGATAGAGCACAGTTGGAATGTTCAGCCCGTGGATGTCAATTTCAGGACTTAATCCTGAATCTTCCACTTGAATATTTTCTTTGATAGAAGAGACAGGAGGTGTGATCACTGTATCCAGAACAGTGTCTTCAGCCTGAGGTGGAGGTGGCAAAGCTTCAATTATAATTGGTCCTGTTGAGATCAGAGATTCCTGATCCCCTTCCTCAGCTTCATTAGTATCCTCAGATGGAAGTTGTGCCATATTCCTACCTGCTTTCTTTTTCTTAGATCTCCTGGATGGTGGAGAAACATGATATGCATCAGAATTTGCAGATCTTTTCCTTTTTTGAATTTCAGACCCTTCAACTTCTACTGTCATAGGTTCTGATGCATGAACCTGGACTTTCTCCTCTTCATCATCAGACTCATCCCTTAGAATCATCCTTCTTCTCCTTGGTGGAGATTTAGGAACGAATTTTGCTCTTGTCGGTTTAGATCTTGATATTGTAGCAGATGGTTGTGGGTGAGATGATTGTGCAGGTTGGAAATAAGTTCTGATGGTTGGCTGTGGTTGAGGTTGAGAGGATGGAGCTGGTTGTGTATTGGTTGTAGGTGCTGATGGAGGGTGAACTGGTGCTACATCAGGATATATAGCAGTATAGGTGTTTGGATCAGAGTTTACTAAGACTTATTTGACTGATTGAGGAATTTGGAGGGTTCTTAGTACAGTCTTCTTATTATAAGTAGATAATAAATCAGTGAAAGCCCTTATGGCAAGTTTAAATGGTATTATTGACTCACTAAAATTCTGAGATGCATCAGAACGACGAAAACTGTATATAAGATGACAGAATCTAGCAAAATAAAATGTATTTCTATCTTCTGTCATCCTATCACCTATAAAACCTATCACAACACTAGCATAATCAAAATGGGTGTGATGAATTAGAGCATACCCAATTTGTTGACTAAGGATTGGAATTGCATCAAAATTGGAGCATTTATTGGCAAAAGCTCTGGTGATGCAGTCTAAGAAGAAACTCCACTTCCTCCTGATGTGTGGTCTCTTGAATCGTCCCAGCTTTGCCAAAGGCTTTTCATAGCCTAGATTTGCCATCATTTGTTGAAGAGCTGGCTCCTCAACTGTTTAATTGAAAATATAATCTTCTGGCAGATGTAGAGCTTGGTGAACAGTAGACACAGTCACCGCATGTTCATCCTCCCCTGTTGTAAAGATAATACTTAGGGACCCAGCTTGTCCACCATCATCATAAACACCTGACCTCCAAAATTCCAGTATCTGTGTTCCTCAAAGAGCCTGGGGTTGGGTTAGTGCATAGCCTATTTCACTTCAAGCAAGAAAGTCTTGGACGAAATGAAGTTCTGAAGGAGCCTCGTCCTTAAAAAGAATAGCCATGTAGTAATTAGGAATAAACTTGGCTCCATTAAAAATGATGTCCTTTGGTGCCATTACTGTGAAAAATCAAGTGAGAATAGTGTGTACACAAGGTGTTTGATAAAATGCCTGTTAAAAAAATAGCTTTAGAGAATGTTAGAGAGTGAGAGAGAATAAGAGAGATTAGAGAATAAGAGAGATTAAAAAATAAATAAAGTAGGTAAAAGATTATAAAAGCTTTTAACTCTCTTATTTATACACCCACTAATTACAACGGTTAAATTTTGAAGCAGAGCCGACATTAGACACCTGTCACGCAGTAAATAGTCAAAACAGTGGTTAGTGGGCACGGGAAATGTGCAGTAATTATTGCTCAGATGATGTATTAAAACAAACACGCAACCCATAAACCAAATGATTATCACTGTTTTTCTCTAACTTAATTATTTTATGATAAACATGACCGTTACAGTAAATACCACATATAAGTCAAGTAAATAAATAATGCCACGTAAGCATCAGAGTTTCCATCAGGATTTGCATCAGAACTTGACTATTATCAGAATTTAACGGTCATCAGAACATGGCTTCTGTACTCAAAAAGTGAATGTCTATTTCTGTGATTCTTCATACACATACCGACTGCTTTCTTCAGAGTTTAATCATCAGAACTTTCATCAGAACTTGTCCTCAGAATTTATGCAAGAAATACTTAACCATTTGTCAAAAACAACTTAATCACCACAGTAATTTTCATCATTCATATAGAGTGAGAGTGTATGCATTTGCAAATGATCAGAAAATGATTAAAGTCTGATAAACTTCAGTATATCTTAGAAATAAGGCATAACTAAGAAAAGTACTTAAAATCTGTCTTTATTTTTGAAGTCTACTATAGAATAAATTTATGCAAGAGTCCACCTCAACTGTTTGTGCTCATTTTATGCATCTTTTAACATTCTTTTTACAGTGGCTTCTCAGTGTAAATGAGTCACAACTGCTATCAGAATTTATGCTATTATCAGAGTATTTCTCCAGTAATCAGAGAATGTGAAAAGTCACCAAGAAAAATTTATTTACTTTTCTAATGCATATAACTTAATACCAGCAATGCACTTGGGTCTTCCCTTTCACATATTTACTCTAGATCTCAAAGGAGTACCTGACTTCAATTTTCTTTTCTTCAGATAAGTGAGGCTTATCAAACATGTAGTTCATCCTTAAGATTTACTGACATCAGAATTTGATAGATAAGAAGCAATAATCTAGTTTGTGACTTAGTAATAAGATACACAAAGTAATTTTGACGGAGCTCAAAATCAGAATTTGCTTATGTTAATGAATTTCCACATAAACAAATAATTCAAACATGGGATAACAGTTGGTTAAAGACTACTAAGTCAGCATCTAACAATTAATCCTCATTAGAGTGAATAGTCACAGAACATTCAAAATACTATCAGAGTATATAGAATCACATCAGATAACAATCAGTATTTAATATATTACAGTTTAAGCACAGATTACATAGAGATAAGACAATCTGTAAATACTGATCATAAAGTCTGATGCATGAGAACAAAAACTAAACAGATTTTGAGAAAGAACCTGAAACCATTCCAAGTTCATTTACCAGACTTGTAAAAGTAGCTTCACATAGTGGTTTTATGAAGATATCTGCTAGTTGTTGATCTGTTGGAACAAAATGCAATTCCACTGTACCTTCCATCACAATATATTCTTATGAAATGGTACCTAATGCTGATGTGCTTTGTCATTGAGTATTGAACTGGATTTCATGTCATAGCAATAGCACTTTGATTATCACAATAAATGGGTATTTTAGAAAATTCTAACCCATAGTCCGGTAACTGATTCTTCATCCAAAGAATCTGTGCATAACATCTTCCTGCAGCAATATATTCGGCTTCTGCAGTTGATGTGGAAATTGATTTCTATTTCTTGCTTAAACCAAGAAACCAATTTACCTCCAAGAAACTGGCAGCTTCCACTAGTGCTTTTCCTGTCTATTTTGCATCCTGCAAAATCTGCATCTGAGTAACCTATTAGCTTAAAATCTGATTCTCTAGGATACCACAATCCTAGATCAGCTTTACCCTTGAGGTACTTGAAAATTCTTTTTACAGCTATTAGATGAGGTTCTTTTGGAACTGCATGAAATATTGCACAAAGACAGGTAGCATACATGATATCAGGTCTACTTGCAGTTAAATAGAGTAAAGAGCCAATCATACCTCTATAGTTAGTAATATCTACTGATGCTCCAGTATATTTATCTAACTTGGTTACAGTGGCCATGAGAGTGGATGCAATTGAACAGTCTTGCATTCCAAATATCTTGAGTGAATTTCTGGTGTACTTGGATTGATTTAGGAAAGTACCTTCTTCATTTTGCTTGACTTGAAGTCCCAAAAAATAGCTAAGTTCTCCCATCATACTCATTTGATATCTTGACTGCATTAGCTTTGCAAACCTTTCACAGAGTTTGGCATTTGTAGAACCAAAGATGATATCATCAACATATATCTGTACCAAAAGTAAGTCCGTTCCATGATTGAGGTAGAACAGTGTTTTATCAATTGTGCCTATAGTAAATCCATTTTCCAGAAGGAATTGAGCTAAAGTCTAATACCATGCTCTTGGAGCTTGCTTAAGGCCATAAAGTGCTTTGTCAAGTCTGTAGACATGATTAGAAAATTTTGGATCTACAAATCCTGGAGGTTGTTCAACATATACCTCTTCTTCCAATTCTCCATTGAGAAAAGCATTTTTCACATCCATTTAAAAGACTTTAAACTTCTTGTGAGCAACATAAGCCAAAAAGATTCTTATGGCTTCCAATCTAGCAACTGGAGCAAATATTTCATCATAATCAATACCTTCTTGTTGAGAGTAACCTTTAGCAACCAGCCTTGCTTTTTTCTTGTAATTATGCCATCACTGTCAGTTTTGTTTCTGAACACCCATTTTGTGCCAACAATGGATCTGTTCTTTGGTCTTGGCACTAGGGTCCAGACTTTATTTCTTTCAAATTCATTTAACTCTTCCTGCATTGCTTGCACCCAATCAGCATCTTGAAGAGCTTCTTCCACTTTCTTTGGTTCAGCCTGAGATAAAAAGGAATGATAGGGACATTCATTTAATGTTGATGTTCTAGTTCTGACACCTGCTTCAGGATCTCCAGTTATTAAGTCAGGTGTATGTGCTTTAGTCCACTTCCTTGCAGATGGAAGTTGTTCTCTAGAACTGGATCCTCCCCCATGATCCATGATGTCCCCACCAGCATTTTATGATGCTCCCCCTGAAGTTATGCTCTCTGAAATTTCAGAATTTGAGTTGGATCCTTCAGGAATTGAAGAATCAGAGTTTCCAGAATTATCAGAATTAAGCTCATCAGAACTTGATGAATCAGAACTTGAAGAGCCAGTAACAGGTTCTGATGTTTCTTGAGAGTCTTGAGTTGTGGTAGGATCATTAGCTTGCTCCCCCTAAACAGGTGCATTTTCCTTTGGATTAATTACCACAGTTTCAATGACATCAGAACTTAACCCGTCAGAACTTACAGGATCAGGATTTAAGTCATCAGAATTTACAGAAGCAGAATTTAAATCTTCATTTTCAAATCTCAGCTGATCATGATCATTGAAATCTTCAAGTCCAGTAATCTTTTTATCATCAAAAGATACATTGATAGATTCCATGAGAACCCTTTTTCTTAAATTGTAGACTCTGAAGGCTTTTGTGGAAAGTGGATATCCAACAAAAATTCCTTCATCAACTTTTAGATCAAATTTCGACAGCTATTGAGGATGAGTCTTAAGAACAAAACAGTTAGATCCAAATACATGAAAGTATTTCAGATTTGGCTTCTTTTTCTTCCCCATCTCATATGGTGTTTTTCCATGCTTGTTTATGAGTGTAGCATTTTGTGTAAAACAAGCAGTCTGCACATCTTCAGCCCAAAAGTAGGTTGGTAGCTTTGTTTTATCAGGCATAGTTCATGCAGCTTCAATGAGAGTCCTGTTCTTTCTTTCTACAACTCCATTTTGCTGTGGAGTTCCAGGTTCAGAAAATTCCTGCTTTATTCCATGCTCTTTGCAGAACTCTTCCATAATTGAATTCTTGAACTCAGTGCCATTATCACTTCTTATAATTTTAATAGAATCTTTGACCAACTTATCCAACTGTCTGACATGATCAGTTAGAGTAGATGTAGTTTCATTCTTCTTGTACAAGAAATACACCCAAGCGTATCTTGTGAACTCATCCACTATAACCATAGCATATTTCTTCTTTGCAATTGACATGACATTGACTGGACTAAATAGATCAATATGCAGTAAGTGATAAGTCTCAAGAATTGAGGATTCATTTTTGCTCTTGAATGAAGATATTCTTTGTTTTGCCTTTTGACATGAATCACAAAGACCATCAGGAGCAAATAGTGATTTTGGCAGTCCTCTCACAAGATCTTTCTTTACTAGCTCATTTATGTTGTTGAAATTTAAATGAGAGAGTCTCTTGCTCCAATTCCAGCTTTCTTCAATTGATGCTCCACTTAACAGACAGATTATAGAACCATCAGAGTTTTTTGAAAGTCTGGCTTCATATATGTTACCATGCCTGTAACCTTTCAGAACAACTTTGCATGTAGAATTACTTACAACTTCACAGTTTTCTTCAAATAAATCTACATAATAACCTCTGTCACAGATTTGACTCACACTTAACAGATTGTGTTTAAGTCCTGAGACAAGAGCTACTGTTTCAATGATGACATTCCTAAGTTTGATATTTCCATAACCCAGAGTTTTTCCCATGTTGCCATCTCCATAAGAAACTCTAGGGCCAGCTTTCTCCACAAAGTCTGATAGCAGGGCTTTATTTCCAGTCATATGTCCTGAACATCCACTGTCCAGGACTAGGATGTTTATCCCGTTGCCCTGCAATCACAAAGACCACTATTGGTTAGTTTTAAGGACCCATACTTGTTTGGATCCTTTGGCCTTTTTAAGTTTGTTAGCATTTGCAGCGGATTTAGTTTCATAGTTTATGCTAACATGCTTTTTATCAGACTTTGCATCTGAATTTACACTAGAAGGAATTACACTAACTTTCTTCAAAGAAGGTTATATTTGATAATAATCATAGTACAAACTATGATATTCCTTACAAGTATAAATGGAATGCCATAAACTACCATAATGAAAATAAGGATTTTTTGGTTTAAACCTAACAGACTGACTCTTAACTCCTGATCTAGGAGGTAAAGAGTTTATATCTTTATTTTTCCTGTAAAAAGAAGCAAGATGGTTAGAGTTTCCACAGTTATAACATTTCTTTCTTGGAGCATTAGGAACATGCATATAATTATTGCTTTTATTCACACCTTCCTTTCCATTCCTAATTTTCCTAGCTTCCTTTACCTTGTTCACATTTCTAATCTCTTTCAGCTTATGCTTAAGCTGCTTCTTAGTCATTAAACCTATGTTTACTGAAGCTGGTTTGTCCTGTTTTAATTTGTCAGAAGTTGACTTTTCTTTGACTTCTATTCTAGAGTCTTTCATCTTTTCAGAATCAGACATTACAGTTTTTGCTACAAACTTAACAGGATTAACTTTAGGCTTTTCAGCTTTCTTGGTAAAGTTTGGTTTATATGACACATTTTCCTTTTCTACTTTATCATCTTCATAACCTAAGCCCTCTTTCCAGTTTCCACTACTTAGTATATTCTGAGTTATTCTGGCAGAGTTAGTCCAAGTTTTGATGATTTCTCTTTTTTTTTCTAATTCAGATTTAAGAGATTTATTCAGTTTTAGCACTTCATCTCTAACATACAAAGCATCATCTCTCTCTTTCTGAGTTTGATGGAACATAACAAAATCTTTTTCTAAATAGTCATTTCTGTTTCTAAGAGCAAAACTTTCAAATGTTAATCTTTCATTTATTAAAGTCTGATCTCTAAAACTAATGAACATGGTTTTAAGATATAATTTTAACTGAGTAATATTATCAGTATGAGTTGTTTGAGGTACCTTCAATTCAGCAGTTTCAGGATTGCTATCAGCATTTGCCATCAAGGCATAGTTCACCTCATCTTCAGAATCTGAAGTTTCTGTCCAGTTTTTCTTCTTTGTGATAAGTGTCTGGCCTTTATAACTTTTTACTTTCTTGTAGTCAGGAGATATGTGGCCTCTTTTACCACAATTGTAGGACTTGACATTTGAGTTGTCTCCTCTGTCAGACTTTCCTCCTTTGCCTTTAGACTTTCTGAACTCTTTCTTTTCAGAACTTCCACCTTTCCTGGAAAACTTCTTGCCCTTTCTGAATTTCCTGTAGGCTATCTTTGTGATACCCTTCACCATAAGAGCACACAGTTGCATCATCTCTACATCAACATCAACTTTAGATAAATTTTCAGATTCTGAATCATCATCATCAGAATTTGATTACTCTGAATCAGACTGTATGATGAGAGCCTTTCCTTTGCCCCTCTTTGAGACAACAACTTTAGGAGATTCTTCCTCAGCTTTAAGAGCAACTGTCCTTGACTTTCTTCCATGCCTCTTGCTCCTTTGATCCATCTCAAGTTCGTGAGTGTTGAGCATACCATGAATTTCATCAAGACTAGTTTCAGTAAGGTCATAGTTGTCTCTTATGGTTGTAGACTTCAAATCCCAATTTTCAGGAAGAGCCAAAAGGAATTTTAGATTTGAATCTTCAAGATCATATTCCTTGTCCACCAGTGACAGATCATTCAAGAGTTTGGCAAACATGTCATATAAATCAGTTAATGACTCATTAGCTTTTGAGTCAAAGTGCTCATACTCTTGAGTGAGTATAGTCTTCATGTTCTTTTTGATTGCATCAATTCCCTGGCATCTTGTTTCCAAAGCATCCCATATCTCCTTTACATTCTCGCATCCAATTACCCTGTTTGATATGACATTATCAATTGCACTATGCATCAAAAGCCTTACCCTTGCATCCTTGGCAATAGATGAAATATCTTCAGGTGTGTATTCACCTATATCCTTTGGTATGGTCTTTGCTGGTTGATCAGCAACTGCAACAGAGAGCTTGGTAGGCTTATATGGCCCTTCATTAATTCTATCAAGGTATTCTGGATCTGTAGCTTCCAGAAACATAGCCATCTTTACTTTATATATGGGATACTCAGATGGTCTCAGTATGGAACCCTAATAGTCTCATATCAACTGTGGGTTTGAGTGTTTTGAGTTTCTTGAGTTTTGGTGGGCTTAGTTGGAGTTTGTGTTTCTTGAGACATGATTGATTGTTTGGATCTTACTGTATGTGTGTTAATAGAAAGGCTCTGATACCACTTGTCAGGTCACACAACACTATAAAAGGGGGTTGAATATAGTGTTTATACAATCAAATCGATTTATCAACACAAGTATGTAACAGTAATCAAGTATATTCAATATAATAAACTCTGTTACAATAGAACAATTGTTCTCTCTCAGTGATGAACAATATTACTAAGAGCTGCTAGATTATAATGTATAATCTTTCTCGTGAATAATAACACATATAGTGTAAATCCTAAGCTGTGTTTATATAGTACACATTTACAAGATATCTTCTAATTGATATGGAATATAATTTTGTCTCCTAAAATATATCAATCAGATATTATCTTCTATAAGTCTTCTAGTCTTCTAACTCTCCATGCAGATCTTCTATTGTTTTAGTCATGATCCTTTCCTGTAAATCAGCTACTTTGCTTATCTGAAGTATCCGCACTTAAGTCCTGATATAAATCCTGACGGCCTTAAGTGTGCACTTTGTGTACTCACACTTTGATGAAGATACCACTTGCAATATTACAGTTCAAAAACAAACTACTAAAATACTATATTTCTATTTTTGTTATAGATGAATGCAATCAGTTAAATCTGAATAACACCGTGACCAAAAGTGGAGGGCCTCATCGTCTTTTCCACATAAACCAATTATGCGGGCTTTTACCAGTACCTTTTCACCGCCTCTTTTTCCATTTTCTACCAACATTTACTCGCCAAATCTAGCAAACTAAAGAGAAGGGTGATCCAAACTGAAGAAAAGGGTGATCCAAAATCTAGCAAGCATAAGTTGGTTAATTCGTCCAAGGGAAGAAAGGGACATTTACTCGCCAAATTAATGCCGCAATTATATAGGTAAGTGTTCGATATCTCCAGTAATTATAAATTTTAGGGTAAATTACATGTTTTGATATAAATCTCTGTAATTTATATAAAAATAGGGTTCTTGAGATAATGTTAGGGTTTGTCATATATGTATGTTAGGGTTTGTTGGATGTTAGTGTTTGACGAGTACAAATTAGGGTTTTGGCCTGGTAGTGGTCCCATTCACCTGTATCGATTTTTTTATGTCCTCCTTTATGTATATGTTTGTGATTTGTTCCCCACTTCTTGTTTTTGTTTGTTAATCTTTTCAGCTGCAGGTTTGTTTTTTGTTATGGTGGGGTCATCTCTGAAAATCCAAGGAATTATGTTGGTGGAGATTTTGTTTATGTAGATGGGTGTAATGTAGACATAATGAGTATGATTGAGTTACAGTCTATGCTAACATAATGTGGTCAAGATGGGTGTCATTCATGTAGTTATAAATTTCCAAAAACAGATTGGGTCAATAGTGTATGGACATTAGAATCAGATGCTGATGTTTTAGACATGTGTGAACTTGTGCCACCTTCAAGGTTGGTGTTTGTTTTTGCTGTTTCCATTGCTTCCAAACCCCTGGCAGTAGTCACACCTGATGGGAAAGTGTCACAGGAGTACAACCCTTCACAAGATCCTAACTTGGAATTTGTGGAGAATGACTACCTCAATTCTGAAGATTTTTTTAGACAAATGTGTGAGGGTGAGGGTATTTTTGACTATCAAGCAGATGAGGAGGAAAATGCAGAGAATGCAGATGTAGAGGAGAATCCATAGGATGAAGGTGAAGTTGAAGATCATGCAGATGATGAGGAGGTGTTTAGTGATCATACTGACTCAGAGGATGAAGATTTTGTGGTGTGTCAAGATGAGTTGACTGATGATTTATTTCACAGTGACTGCTCCAATGTTGACAGCACATATGAGGATGTTTGTTTCTATAAGAATGAGAGGGCTAAAAAGAGAGAAACAAAAGAGGTTGAGAAAGCAAATAATAAAACTGCAAAAGGAAAAGGAAAAGCAAAAGGAAAAGGAAAAGAAAAAGTCAATGAGGAAACACATCTAAGGGATAAGGGGAAGACTAGGGTTACAGATGACATGGGGACAGGAGGAAATGTAGAATATTCAAAAGGTAAGTTGTTATCATTCCATGTCATTAGTCATTTGGTTATTAATCATTAGTCATAATTTCTTGAATTGTTTGCTTATTCATGTATTGGTAGTTATCAAAGAAATGCTATGATTGGTTATCTGTAAAACTAAGAACTCAATGGAGTAGAAGTGCCTTCAGATTGACACCTAAATCTGACCAGTTTGTAAATAACCAATGTGAGGTATTTAATAGCACCATTGGAAAATATAGGGACTTGCCTATTCTGTTAATGCTACAAAGCATACATATTGATGTCATGAAAAGGATACAAAAGAGGAGGGACAAGATGCTTAATAGTTATGCCTTGAACCATATTTTCCCTAATGCCATGAGAAGACTGAATAAGTAAGTGACTTCAACTAACTATGTTGCAATTTCATGTTTTAAGTTTATGTGATACTAATTGTTAATGCCTAATATTTTGTTTACAGAGCTGTTGAGTTG
Source organism: Apium graveolens (assembly GCF_009905375.1). Taxonomy (NCBI): domain Eukaryota; kingdom Viridiplantae; phylum Streptophyta; class Magnoliopsida; order Apiales; family Apiaceae; genus Apium; species Apium graveolens. The sequence continues at coordinate 58,342,286 of NC_133647.1, forward strand.
ATTAAAGGTTGTCATGTGGTATGGTCTGTAGGTGCAAAGTACCTGGTTACTATGAGTGATGGGGGTTACGAAATGGTGGTGGACCTGGAGGCCAAAAGGTGTGCATGCAGGAAATGGGAGATCTTAGGTATACCATGTTACCATGCATGTGCTTGTATAGCATGTTCTAAGAAAAATTATGGGGAGTATATTCATGCTTGCTACTCAAAGGATAGTTTCCTTGCAACATACAACCATATTCTTGATCCCATTTGTGGTGAAGAAGAATGGGATGCACCAGACTACCCTAAGCCACTACCACCTGTACTTAAGGTACAAACAGGAAGGCCAAAGAAATCAAGGAACAAAACAAATGATGCAACCACCCCTGGGGCTACAAGGTTAAAGAGACAGAACACCAAAGTCAGGTGATCTTATTACACTGAATATTCTCACAACATGAGGACTTGTCCTGCTATGGTATGTTGTTTTTTCATTAACTCAATATGATAATGTGTGCACATCAGGAGTAGAATATGAAGAGTACGTACTTCATATGTTCACAGGCACATGACAAAGCTAATGGTTATGAGAAGCAAGTGAAAACTAGGACCAAGAAGGCAAAGACAGCTGAAGTTGGTGGTGGAAATGAGGCTTCAAACTCCAGGACATTTAGAGAAGCCAGTCAGGGAGGCCAAGAAACTCGAGAACAAGGTGGTGAAAGGAGGACAACAAGGTCTACTGTACTTGTGGAAGGTGGTCAAGGTGGTGTCTTCACCAATACCAACACTCAACAAGGCACAAACAATCCTCTTGATGTTCAAGCACATGGATTCACAACTAAAGACAAGGCCAGTGTTACAAGTTTGAAGAATCTGGAGCTAGCAAGGAAGAAAAGGGAAAGCAGGCTTAAGCAGAAACCTGTTTGGAAGTTGTAAAAAACCTAATGATTGTGCCTGTTGATCAACCATCTTGAGAAGACAATGCTTGTTTTGATGCTAACTTTTTATTATGGTCTATATGAACCTTAGTTTTGCTCTATTGGTATGGATGTAATAGAACCTTTGTATTCCTGACTCATGGTTATGGTCTATATGAACCTTCTTTTGTTATGGTCAACCTTGGTATGGAACCTTATGTTACAATTTACAATGAATTGACCTCTTTTGTTTAATTTGAAAGTTAAAATTCTATTACAATACATTGTCAAATGTAGCAGTCAAATTCGAAAATGAAAGATCAGATACATTACTGAGAATAACATAGTCATCAGAGTACAATTTGAATACATTAAGACAATAAACATAAAACCTTAAGCATCTTCATGAACATAGCTAAAAGTCAAAACACACCAACAAAAACCTAAAACTTAAGATCTTAAGCATCTTCATCGGACTCGTAATCATCAACCACATTATCAGGCATAACTGAAGCAAGTCCAGTACTCATCATCACAGAGAAGACAATAAACATAAAACCACCATAAAACCTTATTTTCACTTCAAATTAAGAGTCTCAGCTTCATGCCTTTCAATCAACCTGTCCCTCCTGCGATTGTTCCTTCGAAGATGTTGAAAATGCATTTCGTGTAACTCCTCAATAGCCTCAACAACACGAGCTCCAAGGGGTGGATCAATCCAAACAAAGTACGCACAAGATTGCTGCCCACATTCGCGAAACCTCCGACCCGCGTTCTCACCCCACCAACGAGTTTTAACCACACTCATTCGATCACAATCACAAGCGAGATCCAAAATGTCTTCTGTAGCTACCATATTTCTGTTGGGGTGGGTTGTAATTTGGAAATTAGGTTTAGACTGATGAAGGAGATACATATAGTGACATGTTTATATGCATATACCCAATCTGACTATTGAGAATTAAGTTTACTGAAATACCCTCATGACGTTAATCATATTTAACGGATTGCATTCATCTGTAATGAAAATAGAAATATAGTATTTCAGTTGGTTGTTTTTGAACTGTAATATTGCAAGTGGTGTCTTCATCAAAGTGCGAGTATATAAAGTTCACTTTACTTTAAGTTCTAACTTCAGTAAGTTCTGATTTCCAATAAGTCCTGATATTAAGTTTCGAAACTAAACACAACAGATTAGACATGACATCTCAAATATATCTAAAATACAGAAAAAGGTATTTCGAGACAGTACTCAGTCCCAAAAACTCCTCAACAAAATGGAGTAGTAGAAAGGAAGAATCAAACCTTAGTTGAAGCAACAAGGACTATGCTAAGTGAATCAAGGCTTCCTACCTACTTCTGGGCTGAAGTCGTCAACACAGAGTGTTACACTAAAAATCATACCCTAATTAATAAAGATAATGACAAGACTCCTTATGAGATTATGGCTGACAAGAAACCGACACTGAAATACTTTCATGTGTTTGGAGCTAAATATTTTGTGTTGAAGGAAGGAAATGAGAATCTGGGAAAGTTTGATGCTAAAGTGGAAGAAGGCATATTTATTGGCTATTCTATAGAATCTAAAGCTTATAGGGTTTATATGAATACTGATTAGAAGGTGATTGAAATCCTTAATATAACATTCGACGACACCAAGTTGGCAAGCCTGCAAAGAGAAAAGGATTCTGGATCTCTAGAATTTGAAAACTTTCAGATGATCCTTTGGATGTAGAAGAACCTAAGTTTGCTAGTGCTAAACCTATAGAACATGGCAATGCTGATCCTGAATCAAATGGTGGTAATGGTGGAAATAAATATTATGACAATCATACAGGAACCCCTTCAGGAACTACTACTCAAAGATCAGAATCATCAAATCATGGTGGCAGCAACTCAGGGGGAGCAAGAAGAGGATCTACAGTTCACACTCAGCATCATGCTGAACAAGGGGAAACATTAAGATCTTATTTGCCTCGACAAAGAGTCTGGAACAGAGACCATCCCTTTGAACTGATCATTGGTGATCCTGACACAGGAGTGAGAACTAGACATGCCACACAGAATGAATGTCACTTTTCACGGTTCCTCTCAGAAATGGAACCTAAGAAAGTGAATGAGGCACTTGAAGATCCATATTGGGTTATTGCTATGCAAGAGGAACTCAATCAGTTTGAGAGGTAGAAGGTATGGAAGTTGGTACCCTGACCAAAGTACAAGTCAGTGATAGGAACTAAGTGGGTATTCAGAAAAAGTTAGATGAAGATGGTATTGTAACGAGAAACAAGGCCAAACTGATAGCTAAAGGTTACTCTCCAGAAGAGGTAATAGATTATGATGAAACCTATGCACCAGTAACTAGACTTGAGGCAATCAAGATGTTTCTAGCATTCCCAGCACAATCAGATTTCAAAGTTTATCAAATGGATGTGAAGAGTGCATTCCTGAATGGGGAGCTAGAAGAAGATGCATATGTGGAACAACCTCCAGGTTTTGAAGATCCAAATCTAACTGACTTTGTATACTTTTTATTCAAAGCTCTCTATGGTCTTAAGCAAGCTCCAAGGACATGGTATGACACTCTCTCTGAGTTTTTACTTGAAAATGGTTTTACTAGGGGTGTTATAGATAAAACTCTATTTCATAAAATACATAAATCTGATATGATATTAGTTCAATTATATGTTGACAACATTATATTTGGCTCTACTAATGATGATCTTTGCAAGAGATTTCTAAGTCAATGCAGAGTAAGTATGAAATGAGTATGATGGAAGAGTTGAACTACTTTCTTGGATTAGAAGTGAGTCAAAGGAAAGATGGTATATTCATCTGTCAATCCAAGTACATCAGAGAACTTATCAAGAAGGACAATCTGGAAGATTCAACTCCGGCAAAGACTCCAATACCAACAGCCACCAAGCTTGATCAGGACAAAACTGGTAAAAAAGTAGACATCACAAGCTACAGAGGTTTGATAGGCTCATTACTTTATCTTACAGCAAGTAGGCCAGATATTATGTTTACAACTTGCTCATGTGCTAGATTTAAAGCTAAGCCTAAAGAGTCTCATCTTATAGCTGTTAAGAGGATATTTAGGTATCTTAAGGGTACTCTAAATCTTGGAATTTGGTACCCTAAAGGTATAGGTTTTAATCTAGTTGGCTATACAGATTCAAATTTTGCAAGTTGTAAGATTGACCGGAAAAGTACTTCAGGAAGCTGTCAGTTTCTTGGAATAAGACTGGTTTCCTGGTATAGCAAGAAGCAGCACTCAGTATCCACATCAACTACTGAAGCTGAATATATAGCTGCTGGAAGCTGTTGTGCTCAAATATTGTTGATGAGGAACCAACTCTGGGATTATGGTCTGTTGATGTCAAATATTCCAATATTCCGTGATAATACAAGTGTCATAGCAATCCCAAACAACTCAGTTCAGTAGTCAAGAACAAATCATATTGATATCAGGTATTACTTTATCAGAGAGCATGTCACCAATGGTATAGTGGAATTACATTTTGTACCCACAAATGATCAAATTATAGACATCTTCACAAAACCACTTGATGAAAACCCTTTCTCAAAGTTGGTTAGTGAACTTGGGATGTTAAATCTTTCTAATTAATAAATTGGAAGTCAATAACTGTAATTTTCCTTAAATAAATTCACTTGTTATTTAATGTCAATATTTTAAGGACATTGTAAATTTATGTGTCATTATTTATTTCTCATACTTCAAATATTTGTGTGCTTGTATGTAATCGGTAAATATTTTAGCACACTTATATTGATAAAATTTTTTGAAAATAATTTAATCATAATTGGTTATGTTATGAATAAAATATAGTAGCATAATTTTGATTTGTATTAATTGAGACTTTATCAATTCAATGATAAAAGCTTCAATTTTAATAATCAAAGTTGTGATTTATTAATTTTAGTTGACTTTAAATAATTTAATATTTAAAGAGGTTCATTAAAGTTAATTTGAAACAAGCAACATAATTTATTTCATAAAGATATAATTATTCTCAAAGTAATGATAATAATTATTTAATTGTGAAAAAGATTGTGAATTATCAATATAATAAATTTTTAAATAAATCCATATCTAAATAATTCATTTAGTTGTTATTTTAAATTGCAGCACAATATTCATTTTAAATTTATTAATCTTTTTTTTTTCTGAAAAGAAGAATTTTAATAAATTACTAAACATAATTATTTGTGTAAATAAAAAATTTTGTTGTTTGAGTTGGTTGGTGGTGTATTTTTGTTCCAGCTTGTAACCAGCGACCTCTTCAATTCCTGAGTTGCAAGTTATAAACTGGAACTCAAAATATCAATAACTCCCAACCTGCGACCTTGTGTTTCCTTGTAGTCGCAGGTTATACAAAATATCACTAACTTCCAACCTGTGACCTTGTGTTTCCTTGTAGTCGCAGGTTATACTATATGATGGATCTATCTCCTAAACTGCGACCTACATGGACACTATGGTCGCAAGTTAGAACTTAGATTTACTCTAAGTTCCTAACCTATGACCTATAACCACTGTAGCCATGGGTTGACACTTATGAAAACATTTTTTTGTTTATTGACTTCAGTTTCTGTGTGTATATATTTATATATTCAAGTCGCAAGTTCTTTATATACAGGCAAGCATTCGAGTAGCAAGTGAGAGACCAAGAATTTTAAATTGATTAAACACCTACCCAAACTCTGTCAAAATGCTATTTGATTACAGATTATTGTTGCCCAGATCTAGACCTCTCTATAGACTATAAAAATGTGAGTTTCCACCGGTTAAAAGGAGAGATCTGATATTGTGGTTGCATACACTTAAGGCTTTGTTTGGCTATAATCTTTAGTCGATCTTTTAAGTTATTAGGTTCTCTAGGGTTTATTAACATTTTATTCTTCAATATATTGTGTGTTTGATATTAGTTTATTGTTTTAATTGGCGTGCACGATTAATTTGTTTTGCAATCGAAATTTTATTCTCATTTTTAATAATGGAGGATGATATTAAGATTTTAAAAATAAATTTTGTCTCGGTTATAAAACATAATCCAACTCAATTAGGTGATTTTGAAAAATGGATTCATTTTCTAAACGAGCATTCGATTGTGCACTATGCTTTGGTAACTAATGTCCAATTGAATATTGAGCTCCTCAGATATATTCACAGTCCAACTGAAGACATATTAGATGACAACAGGCTAGGATTCTCATTTTTTATTGGTGATGAAACGATACAAATCACTGAGGATGATCTCAATGAACATCTTCAACTTCCTCGAGATAATTTTGATCCATTGCCAGAGAAAGGGGAACTGATTAACTTCTTCAGAGACATCCACAATATCATGCCAAATGACACTCTTCCTAAACACTTCAAGAATAGTCATCTTACAAAACCCTAAAACTTGTTCTTTAATATTCTATCCTTCTATCTGTATGCCAAGACTGGTTGATTTCATAGAATAACATAATTCATGAGGGAAGTTGGAGTGGCTGTTGCTAGTAATCTTCGAATCAACTATGGACGTCTGTTCATGAAAGAAATTTTGGAGAACCAAGCTATAAAACAAGATCATATTCTATATGTCAGGTTTCTCTAGATTGTTCTAAATGGTAAGCTCACAGAAGCTCAGAAAGACATGGTTCTAAGTGACAACATGGAACCATCTCTAGAATTATCCTCCAAAGTGGTGGTTACCCTAAAAAGAAAGACTCCTTATGCTAACAATAACCCCATTTATGTGACGGACTTCATGCAAGAATACTTTGACTCCATTGCTCAAAAACCTGTCTTTGAGTCTGAAGATGTTCAAGAACCTGATAATCAAGACCCTGATGCTGTAAATGAGGATGATGCAGAAACAAAAGCTGGACATGAAGCAGATCCTCATCCTAACCCTAACGTTCAATGTAACGCCCCCAAATCCGGGGTCAGAGGATTTAGTCGTCACGATGAAACCTTAATCCAAATTAACTTGTTTAATCAAAATACAAATGCCAGCGGAAGATATTTAGCATCTATGACCCCAAACTAATCTAGGATCTTTTAAGGTTACAGTTCTAGAAACAAGAAATCCAAATTCCATAAATAAATTTTCACTTTCTTTTAAAACTCTTTTCGACAAATTCCCAAACTCAAAACATAACCCGCTAGTATAACTTCGAAAAGAAGTATACTAGGCCCGACTATAAAATAACTCAATTATAATATAATATATTACAAACAACTTTATATAATAAAACTTACAGTAGTCCGCAAACCCTGGACCAACCACTTTCCAAAAGCTTCTTCTTTGCTTCCTCGAATTACGTGGCTAAATAGCGCAAGTTAATCCTCACTGGAGGTTATATTTGAAAACAGGAAAGTATGAGCGAAAGAAATGCTCAGCAAGATCATTATAGCAAATATAGGGTTGTTTTGATATAAAACCGACATCTGCAATAGTGCACATCATTTTAAAATCATAATTGCTGAAATAGAAAATTTAATAAAGAATCGGATAATTGTATCTCACTGTATTCAAAACTCTTTTTGATATTTTCGAGCGAAATGCTTCAGTAATACTTTTAATCTTGATGAGAATAAAACTCATAAAACCGTGTTTACGTAAATATCGTAAACATCAATAACAAGAAACAATGATTATGGAGTGGATCATAAACTCATTCAAAACTCAACTCTTGATATTAATATTCATTTTGATGTCATATCAAATTAGATATCAATACGAACTTTGATGCTCACAACATCCCATACTGAAGTCAACATCAATCATCTATTCTAATACCACCTTTGATATTTAACAACAAAGTAAGTATCAGCATAAATCAGAAACTGAATCAAAACTGCATTTCACCATTAGTCCAAAACAGAAACAATTGATAAATCATTTATTCTATGATTATCAAAACAATTTTGAAACAACAGTTTAGATTGGAACCAATTATATTTCATTTTTTCCTGATGATCAGTCACGAAACAACACGGTATCCCGCAGCCATACCATAAATATAGGTACTACCCGTATCCCGCAGCCATACGGTACCTATAGGGCGCCAAAAAAGGCATATATTCGCCTTGAAAGATATTACAGCTAGACCAATATCTCGATCACCTATGCTGTAACCAGTAACCATTCCAATCTTAAAACCTTTTTAATGAAAATGAGCCGACTCAATCGACATCCTAACCTATTCAATTGGGCAGGAATACTCGCAATAACATCATCTTTCTCAAAATCCAAAACGTTTATAAATCCAGTAATTTGATAAGTAAAATCACTTAGCTATTCTGAATATAGAATAACAGAAGAGTGCTTGCATAAACAAAATCATTTAATTCAGCGATATGTAAAACATTTATCTATTCTGAACTGAGAATAGGGAAAGCAATGCATAAGAAGATTTAAAATAAATATCACTTGAACAATAAGTGATAAAAGGAATACTTGCATAATTGATTCGAAATAAACGTCACTTGAACGATAAGTGAAGTCAGGGGTACTTGCTTTTGAGATTTAGCAGTTAGTCACACTCGCAAAGATGCATCTATTCTGATATTCTGTCTCAAAACATCTCCGTCTTTCTTTTCAACACTTTACTGATGTGCTGCTCCTACGATTACTAGAAGCCAGATACCCAATACCATTCCATCTTACTCTTTATCCAACGGCTTTTCTTGATCAACTCGAATGATTCGCATCTATAATTAAAAGTGTTACAACCGGTATTTTCGTGTAATATTATTTGTGGATTTGGTATAATATTAAAGTCGAATGAAAATATATTCAATGATTGTACGTTTGTGTGAGTGCAAATTTCTGCATTATAAATTTGCTTTATGTAGTATATGATTTTTCAAAGCAAGAGTTTATTTAATTTCTTTATTTTTGATTTATAAGGAATATTCTAAGCCTTGGAAAAATTTTCTTTTAAAAGGTATTTTGTTCACAAATTTTGAAAATGATTTTATAAAGTCTCTAAAAATCCAAGTTATTTTACGGTATAAATTTTATAATTTTTGAACTTGTATTTCATTTTATAAAAAAATAAATCATTATAAATTTTAGTTATCATATTTAGAAAATTACAAGAAAGCCCTTACATGCAAACCACCCTCTCATTCTTTTCAAGGACAAAGAGGACAATTCCAACCCCACTAACTCTTATTTTTCTAGCCAATTTCCTTCTTCACCCTTGCATGCAAAATTAACCAAGTATAAGTGGAGGGATAGTCTTGTCAATTCTACTTTCCACTCAAATTTTGTCAAATCAAATACCATAAAACAAGCAAAGTGTCATGATCATTTTCATACTCCACCCACACCTCACTCTCTCCTCCCTCCCTTCTCCCTCCTCTCGGCCCTCCCTCTCTCACTCTCGGGTTTAGCCGAGAACCACCCCTCCCCATTTTTCTTCATTCCTCAACCAAGCTTCTACTCTTTATACAAGTAAATGTTATTTCCCATACCATGGTCATTCATATTTCAAAGAGTTTTGAATAGAAAGTTTAAGTTTTGAAGTTGCATGTTAAGGCTCTAGTTGAAACTCAAAGTACAACCTTGATTCTTGTGAGTTTAGGGTTGTTTTTGAGAGGACTACAAGGAATGGAGAAGTGCCAAGTCTTGAGAGGGAAACTCTTGAAGATTAAATGGCCATTCCCATCCATTTCATTCGGCCATGACCATATGGGAGCCGAATGAATGGTCCTTAAGACTATTCTTGTTGCTTAAATCAATTTTTGCATGTTTATGTGATAATGACTTGAATTTTATGGTGAAAATTTGATAAAACTCTTTGCATGCTAAGTGATCATCTAGGTATAGCTTATGCTAGGCTTGCATGTCAATTTTATGATAGAATATAGGTAGAAAATGTGTTGTTTTGGTTTGCAAAACCCGAAGACATGCATGCATGTGGATTTCTCTTAGAATGTTATAAGATTTTGATCATTTGGAAAGATTTTGTTAGTAAGCCTTAATTTCAGTAGGAATAATGTGTTAATATTGATTTATGCTTCTTGTTGCATGGTAATAATTCATGGTTATCTTTTATAAAAAATGCATATCTTGTTATTTCAAAAGCATGAAGATTTGTGAGTTGTGAAATGTGGTTTCTTTTGTTTTGCCATAATTGTACCTTAGGTAAGGATGATCTCACCCAAGGTTATTTTGAGAATAAGGGAGTTAGTTCAATAAATTACCATGTTTAAGTCATGGTTTGAGTATTGGGTTGTTGGTAGTTGAGTTTGTCAAGTCAAAACCTTGGAGAAATGAGAGTTATAGTCTCTGCAGAAAATCAGTTTAGTACCCTGAAGTTTAGAGTGAGTTCTGACCATGTCATTGATGTGCACTTTGAGGCCCAAGCCACCAGAAGTTAGTACTGGGAGTATATAAAAGGTTTTAGGTGTTGGTTGGAGGTTTGCATGTCATTTGGTTAGGTGCACAAGTAGAATAACAAAATCTGTCTAGCAGGGAACAGTTTTGTTGCAACTTAGAAATAGGGAGATTTTACCATGCCATGGGTAGGCCCTCATTAGGCCCTGTTGGGACTTAGTTAGAGGGAGTGTCAGAGAAATGTTTCCAACCATAGTTCATAGGATATGAGTTAGAACCATATGTCACAAGTTAATTCAAGTTAGGGCATTTTCTGCCCAGAAAAATAGGGGAACCTTGGACTTTTAGCTTAGGCCCAAGAAGGCCCAAGCCAGGCCCTTGAGCCACATCAAGTTTGTGAGATACCCTTAGGTCAGGAAAGTCTTGTGTAAAAGTTTTTGAAGGAAAACTTGTAGTTTAAGAGTGTCTAATGCACTCAAGAAACCATAGTTGTCATTCTGAAATTTGCACCAGTGAGCACTTTCACTTATCACATAGTTTTAGAACACTTAGAAGTGAGTATTAGGTCGACCACCATAGTTTTAAGATAGTATAAGGTCAGTAGAGCAAAAGGCATAAGTGAGGGTCAATAGGTTTTGGATAGTTTAGGAAAGGCACATCGAGTTAGGAAGCCAAAATTAGAAGACTTTGTCTAGTTTAGCGACCAAGTGACTTAAGTTGTGAGTCGAGATCTGTTATGGATAAAAAACTAAGGTTATTACTTGCTGTATTTAATACTAAGATTCGGGAGCTCAAGGCCTTTAATGGCTGCTCTCGTGTTTCGTGACTCAATCTGCCTTTACGAGATGCCTAGGTATCTCTGTGAATTAGAGAATCAAGCCAAAAAACGTAGTTCTGATTGGTGGGCTGAGACCCCTTATATAGATGTTGGGAGTCCTTGAATTGGACTTGGTATAGGAGACTTGGTGGGCAAGTCTCATAATTAGAATGGACTTTGGAGTCCTAGATAGTAGGAAACTGATTCCTTATCCTTTTAGGTCCCCTTGAGGCTAATCTCCAAGGATTTATATCCTTATCGGGACTCTTTTCAACATCTGATTGTTCCCTTATTAATTAATTACGAAATTAATTAATAATCAGGGCTTTCGGGCCTTTTTTATTCCACCAGGCCTGCTCTGGTCCATCAGGCTTAACCTTTCTGGTCTGAATATTATACATCTTATTATTGGACCTATCAGCCCATTAATTATAAAATCAGGACTTATTTATCCCTATCATTTGCCCCCCAATTTTTGGGAAACATTGATTAGGTTTCGCAGAAGTTATTCGTTCCCTTTCAGGGTTTCGTTTTTGCGTAAAGTGTGGAGCGACCTACACATTTACAATGAATCTTCCTTTTATTCAGAAATAATCTTAATTTCCAGGAATTTTTCCCTAATTTTCTGGGATTTTCCCTAATTTCTGGATTTTTTCCTTAATTTCTGGGATTTATCCTAATTTTCTGGGATTTTTCCCTAATTTTCTGGGATTTTTCCCTAATTTCAGGATTTTTCCCTAATTTTCTGGGATTTATCCTAATTTTCTGGGATTTTTCCCTAATTTTCTGGGATTTTCCCTAATTTCTGGATTTTTCCCTAATTTTCTGGGATTTATCCTTAATTTTCTGGGATTTATCCTTAATTTCTGGATTTTTTCCCTAATTTCTGGGATTTTTCCCTAATTTCTGGGATTTATCCTTAATTTCTGGATTTTTCCCTAATTTTCTGGATTTTCCCCCTAATTTTTGGGATTTATCCTTAATTTCTGGATTTTTTCCCTAATTTCTGGGATTTATCCTTTAATTTTCTGGATTTATTCCTTATTTCTGAAAATATTAACATTTTTCAGAAATTATTTTAAGGAATTTCCTTATTTTTTTGTAATTTTCCAGGATTTTTTCTTCCTTTTTTTCTTTTTTCTTCCCTTTTTTTTTATACAATTTTCGACCAGGAATCCATTCGACCAGGATCCTGGTCGAATTAGCCCCTGCTGTGCCTTGGTCGAAGGGTTTTCGAGGAGGATGCTTTCGGTCAGGAGTCCTGGTCGAATTTCGGCCAGGATTTTTCCTTCTTTCCTTTTTTTTTTTTTTTTTTTTTTACAATTTTCGACCAGGAATTTTTTTTTTCGACTAGGATTTTCGTCCCTTTCGGTCAGGATTCTTGCTTTTTGACCGAATTAAGCTTCTCTTGCTGCCCAGGTCGACAGAATTTTGACCTCAATGATTTCGACCAGGAATCTTTCGTGTTTCTTGGTCGAATGGGTCTAATTCTAGTCGAATTAAGCCTCCTTTTCAACCCTGATCGATAGGATCTCGACCTCAGGGGCTTCGATCAGGATTTCTCTATATTTTCTGGTCGAATTGATCCTGGTCCTGGTCGAATTAAGGCCTTTATTTACCCTGATCGACTTGATTTCGAGCTCAAGCCATTCGACCAGGACTTCTTTGTGTTTTCTGGTCGAACAGGTCAAGAACATATGCATGTATATAAATTTTTGTACATACTTGGATTTAGGCCCCTTATGCTGGGCTAAAACTTGGGCCCATTTTAACTGGGCTTATTCTCTTACTGGGCTTCACAGGCCTTTCAATTGGGCCTCTAATTCTGGGCTTTCAATTTGGGCCAACGTTTTGGGTTCAGGCCAAAAAAATTTGTTATCTTAGCTGGACTTCTTTTCCACCCCTAAAACCATTCGGGCCTCTTTCAACACTTGGGCCCTTAACTGGGCTTTTGTTTTCTAAACCCAAACTCCAAATTACTCTAGGATTGTTTCTGGATTCTTCCAGAATCTTCAAAAAAAAACTCAAGTTTTCTTTCTTGAATTTTCCAAAGATTTCCTGATGCTTCCAGAACCTTCTTTTTTTGGGCCTGAATGGGCTTTTCTAGGCCCAATTTCCTTCTTTTCCTCCTATATAAAGGTGGGGGGGGTGTGCTCTCACTCACACTCTTCACCCTTCACTTCATTCATTTCTAAAACTCTCCAATCTTTCTCCTCTTTCAACTTTCCTCCCTTAGCTTCCAGCCTTCTTTTCCAGTCTTTACTAAATGGCTGACAAGAGTTCTGAGAGGGCGGCCAAGATAGCCTCGGCTTCAAAACGAGGTAAGGATATTGAGATCCGCTCTTCATATATGTCTTTAATTGATATGATTAACACTAGGGGGATGAATATCCCTCCACTGCACATCTCGACTCTTTTAATCATTGTAATACTTGGCACAACATAGATTTTAATAAACTAAATGCTCGCTATAACGTCCTTCCTCCTCTTAGATTAGTTCCAGTCTCTGGTGGTGACCGTACTTGCCACTGGAGACCCGACACTCTCTTCATTTACACAGATGCCCTTAATGCTGGGCTTAGGTTTCCTTTCCATCCTTTTATTCCTCATCTTTTGGCTGATCTACAAATTAATCCGTGTCAGCTTCCTCCAAACGCCTGGAGGAATATTCTATGTTTTATGGTTTGTTGTCTTAGGGAGGGCTTTCCTCTTTCTGTAGCCGTTTTTAGGAAGGTCTTTCAGTGTTATAATAGTTCTTCCAATATCTGTGGCTGGGTCTATGTCAAGCAAAGGCCCAAAAGCAAACATATCTTTAACAGCGCCTCTATTCCTGATAATAATCAAAATTGGAGGAATAGTTTCGTTGGGTTACGTTGGGAGAATGGTGACTGGGGCACACTTTTTCAATCTTCCTTCGGGAAGGTCAGTGATGGTAGCCTCAAATCCATTCACTTAACTCCTGAAGAAACTATTATTTATAATGGGCTTACTCAGGATGATGGCACCACCACCAGCTGGACTCTCTTAGAGGAGTTTTCCCTGATTCATGTGGGACTATCCTCTGTTTCTCAACAGGGTATTTTTCTTCCCTTCTCAATTTTACTTCATTTCATGCATTATTAACATCACTTATTTTGTCCTTTGCTTTGTTTCAGCTGCTAAGGAGATTAACGAGGACAATGTTCCTTTGGTTGAGGAAACAGCTAGGATGAAAAAAGCTCGGCTCGCAGGCCTAGACACCCGGGGAAAGGCCACGGAGCCTATCTTTTTGAAGAAGCACAAAGAGCCTATAGGCGAGGCTTCAACTGAAGGAGCTGGAGGCCATGGTGCTCCTATCACTGCTGCTGCCCCTACTGCTGCTGCCACAGGCGCCTTTCAGCCTCTCTGGGGATTCCGCCAAGGGGACACCGTAGTTGGTTCCACGAAACATGCTTGGGATTGGTCTTACCATAGCGTGACTCCCAAGGATTTTACTGATGTGGTGGCCACCCCTGATCTTGAGAGGATTAAGCTCATGGGAGCTCAGTCTCTGGCTTCGGTATGCCTTCTCTTTTTTGAACTTATTTTTCATTCTTGTAGCATTTTCTTGCCTTATATTTTGTTAATTGCTTTGTTCCAGTCTAACGCCTACTTTCAAGGCGCTGTGAGGCAAGCCGAATCGTGGAAGCGGGCTTCTGATAAGGCCGATAATGCCCTCAGGAGGCAACAGAAAAAGTATGCTACCCTGGAGAAGAAGCTCAAGTGCAAAGAGGAAGAACTCGGAGAGTCTAACGCCGAGCTGGTGGTACTTCGGGCGGAGAAGGATAAAGCTATAGACAACTATCTGGACTCGGAGGAGTTTGCCCAATCCATGAGGATTAGGGATGATTCAGTCTTTCCCGGGTTTTTTAGGACTGGTTGGGACACGGCCCTTGGGACCGTGAACGAGGCTTGTCCTGATATTAACCCGGCGGACTACATCTGCCCTGATGACGAGGCTTTGCTACAGAGGTTTCGTACCCGAGTAGTTGTCTCGGACCATGTTCCTCAGGATCCACTCCTTCCTCCTCCCGAGTCTTCTTCCAGACCTGCTGAGGACGACAGCTCTTCCTCCTCCTCAGAGACGACAGAGACATCCAGCGAGAGTGGAGAGGATGATAATATGGATGCCGAGGGTACTTCAGCTCTTTAGAGCTTTTTTAGCCCTGCGTGGCTTTCTGTTTTTTATCCTATTTTCGAGACTTTATTTATCGAATTTTTGTAATATCTATCAGATCTATTTCATTTATCACCTTCTATGCTTGCATTCATGCATTTGACTTTTATTTGTTAGGCCACAAACATACTTTGAAGAACTCATGAATTTTGTAAAATTGTCTGGGATTCGTCCCTTACACAAGTAATAATAAACTTCGTAATAAAACTAAAACATATAAATCATAAGCAAGCAAAGCTTCAAGGTGCTTTTCAACCTACTCGCCATCCTGACGAGTGAGAATCGTATCCGGCTGCCCTACACATAGTAAACCTTCAGGTTTTGTGCATGCCAAGTTCTCGAGACTTCAAATCCATCCATAGTCTCTAGCTTGTAGGTTCCTCTACCTTGAACACTCTTGA